>NC_050589.1:1486704-1519204 GCF_013368585.1 Megalops cyprinoides | reverse complement strand
TGGAGGTGGAGGGTGGTGGGTGGAGGGTGGAGGTGGAGGGTTGCTGGTGGAGGTGGAGGGTGGAGGTGGTGGGTGGAGGGTGGAGGTGGAGGATGGAGGGTTGCTGGTGGAGGTGGAGGGTGGTGGGTGGAGGGTGGAGGTGGTGGGTGGAGGGTGGAGGGTGGAGGTGGAGGATGGAGGGTTGCTGGTGGAGGTGGAGGGTGGAGGGTGGAGGGTGGAGGTGGAGGGTGGCTGCTGAACTGCGTGCTCTATGTGTATAGCGGAGATTGAGAAGCAGAAGGGGGCAGTGCGGCCCAGCATGTCCCAGAGCTGCGGTCTGAAGAGGGAGGGGGGCAGCGGAACCCTGAGCCGCACCAGCCTGGACGACAGCTACGCCATGGGGGAGGGGCTGAAGAGGAGCGCACTCAGTAGCTCCCTGCGGGACCTCTCAGACACAGGTAAGGTCAAAGGTCAAGGGTGTGAGCAGCTAACCCGGCCTGCCGTGTGACACTGGGCACCTCTCTGCAGCCTGAACAAGCACAGGTCTGTGAGCGGGAGAGCACAGCTCTGTGAGCGAGAGAGCACAGGTCTGTGAGCGAGAGAGCACAGGTCTGTGAGCGAGTGAGCACAGGTCTGTGAGTGAGCGAGCACAGGTCTGTGAGCGAGTGAGCGAGCACAGCTCTGTGAGTGAGCGAGCACAGGTCTGTGAGCGAGTGAGCGAGCACAGCTCTGTGAGTGAGCGAGCACAGGTCTGTGAGCGAGTGAGCGAGCACAGCTCTGTGAGTGAGAGAGCACAGCTCTGTGAGTGAGAGAGCACAGGTCTGTGAGCGGGTGAGCGAGCACAGGTCTGTGAGCGAGTGAGCGAGCACAGGTCTGTGAGTGAGAAAGTACAGGTCTGTGAGTGAGAGAGCACAGCTCTGTGAGTGAGCGAGCACAGCTCTGTGAGTGAGAGAGCACAGGTCTGTGAGCGAGAGAGAACAGCTCTGTGAGTGAGAGAGCACAGGTCTGTGAGTGAGAGAGCACAGGTCTGTGAGCGAGAGAGCACAGGTCTGTGAGTGAGGGAGCACAGGTCTGTGAGTGAGAGAGCACAGGTCTGTGAGTGAGAGAGCACAGGTCTGTGAGTGAGAGAGCACAGGTCTGTGAGCGAGAGAGCACAGGTCTGTGAGCGGGTGAGTGAGCACAGCTCTGTGAGTGAGAGAGCACAGGTCTGTGAGTGAGGGAGCACAGGTCTGTGAGCGGGTGAGTGAGCACAGCTCTGTGAGTGAGAGAGCACAGGTCTGTGAGCAGGTGAGCACAGCTCTGTGAGTGAGAGGGCACAGGTCTGTGAGCAGGTGAGAGCATAGAGCCTGTAGGTGAACTGTTTAAGGGAGAGGGAGAACGAGAGAGAGAGTGAGAAAGTAAAAGAGAGAGCAAGTGAGAGAAAGAAAGTGGAAAATATAGAGAGGGAGGGAGAGGAGAAGCACTGCTCTCTCTTCCTCTGCTGCCTGCATTCAGTGCTGTGCTGCGGAGGCTAGAGAGGGCTGCTGCTCAGCTCGGGGATCAGCTCCCCCCTCAGCGCTCAGGATAAGGGCTTCTGTCGTGCTCTCTGTTGCCCTCTCATGGCCCTGCTGAATCAAACTGGAATATCCACATGTCTGAAACACGTTCTGGGTTCTCTCAGGTGTCATGTGACCTCATGTCCATCCTGTTTGGTACCGTCATGTGGCAGATCATCACAGAATCATCCGATCATTCTTCCTGATGTACACATTATTATTGTTTTTATTAGTAATATTATTAAATATTACTCTTTAAAGACCCTTAGAGTGGATTGAATGGGTTTGTTGAATCACTGTGCTCTCTCCTTCCAGTAAAATCCACTGATATTATAATCTATAATCCACTGGGATTATAATCTGAAATCCCCTGAGATTATAATCTATAATCCACTGGGAACTGCATCTTTGCAGTGCTTATGGTTGTGTGCTCCAAAGACGAGGGGGCAGATGGATTTCGTTATTTTCAGAGGATCAGTTTCCTCAGATTTCACGCCATATCACATTGCACGTTGTTAATCTGGTTTCGTTTTCTGAGCTTCAGATGCTAATATGTAAATATGATTGGCACATAGGTAGCAGCAGGCTGTGCTAACTCTAGGAGGCTGTAACAGTGAGGCTGTGTGACTGAGGTGAGGTCATAGTCCCGCCCCCTCACCCCACGCCCCCTCCCCTCTCATCCCAGCACCCATTCAGACCTGTCTCAGCCTGCTGTGTGTTGACATGCCCCCGTAGCGCCCCCCAGGGAGGAGGGACTGACAGAGCGCTTCTCGAGGCCGGGCGTATCGCCCATCCATCTCTAATCTGTGGTGTCGCATGTCCCGGGCAGGAGGCCGTGGCTGCAGGGCGGGATCTCTAGACAGCAGCGCGGAAGTAAGTAGGAGGGACATCGGAGGGCGTGGCCGCCTGGCCGTCTGCACCCCGCGGGGCCCGCTTCACTGCAGCCAGACCCTCCATTGACCCCCTGCCTGCCTGGAGCAGCATGCATGCCCGACCGCCTGCCTGCCAAGCCCCGCCCGGCCAGTGCAGTGACATCACTGATCATGTGACCGCTGACCCCTCCCACCCCGCGCCCCAGTAACACGCATGCCCCCCTATCGGCACTAACACTCGGGCCTTTGCCATCTGTCACTGGACCGCGGCCAGACGCTGTCCTTCTGGTTGTTTCTGTCCTGGTTTGTTTGGGTTGCCTCACCTGTGACCTTCGTGAGTGAATATTTTTGTGCTGTGTACATTTCAGCAGCTCTGCACCCCCCCCTCTGTTTCCATCCTGTCCCCATCCCGGGAAAAGCCCTTGCTTTTCCCCTCTGTGTTTCAGACAGTCTCAGTATCAGGAGACACTGCAGGGCCTCTACCCCCCGAAACTACAATGGACTTAATCACAGTTCATTCACGACATTCTGTGGAGTCAGGAGCTCCGCCCTCATCAGGAACTCTACTAATTGAAGCTGTACTCATGTCCTCAGATTACATACCTGAATTATTCAAACACAAACCAAAATAAGGTATTCACAAAGTGTGGGTTTGGGGAAATGCTCTCTCTGAGCTTAAATGTTATTTATTCCTAAGTAAGGTAAAAGAGTTCCTCACTCAAACTATAGATGATTCTCCATTGTTTAATCTAGTAGAATGCAAGCATAAAGTGGGTGGCAAGTTTGATTGCTCCAGCTTCTGCATGAAACGCATGTCTATTGAAAATATTCTTTTATCATTATGACATTTTTCAATAGCTTAAAGGACACCTAGGGTGATTAAAACACCAAGAACACCAGAATATACACACAATGTCAATCACTATGGAATGGTGACACTAGTAGAAACCAGTAGAAACCAAAGTCGCAGTCTCTGTAAAGATAAGACCTCAGACACTAACACCCTTGCAGATAAGACCGTGGAAAAGTGGGCTGCTCTTTGAATGGTTTACTGGTTTGTGTGTAAGCTGGTGTTTACCTTCCTGCAGAGAGGAGACAGATTTTTAGGAGTGAAGGATCTGGAATAGGTAAGAGGGGACACTGACAACTCTCTCAGATTTACAGACATCTTTAGCATGGTCATCTTCAGCATGCTGTTCTGGGATCAGTGATTCCACTGTCAGACTAAAGATTGGTTAGGGGAGTGGTGACTCCGCCTCCTGACTGATGGTTGGTTAGGGGAGTGGTGACTCCTCCCCCAGGCTGCGATTGGATGTCATTAGCAGTGACTCCGCCCTCTTGCTTCCCACAGGGGGCCACCATTAGCAGTCCATCGGGCCGCCGAAGAGACTCCACCCGCCGCAAGCGCCAGCCTCACAGCCGCCCTGCTGCCCCCTCCTCTCTCCAGGAGATCCTCTTCGGCGGGAAAAAAAGAGAGCCCTACCAGCAGGGCCATGCCCCTCTGTTTCAGCGTAGCCACACCCCACTGCTCGCGCAACCCATCCTCATCTCTCACACGCCCCGCCCCTACATGCCCCACCACGCCCGCCAGAGCGAGAGCCACACCCAGGTCCAGATCCGCACAAACCCCTCCCTGTACCGGCACTCCCACCACCTGGTCCACCGGTCCTCTCAGCAGTACCACCCCTACCACCGGAGGCAACAGAGCCTGGGCTCCCAGCATGCCTTTCACCACCCCGCCCCCAGGCCCAAACGTCTCAGCACAGTCGTGTGACGCTCGTGGGGCAGTGAGGGGCTGCAGTGAAGTAGCTCGCCTGCAGGGGGCAGCACCATAGTGTGCTCAGCTGTTTGGGGGAGGAGACAGCGTGAGGAAGGCACCATGATTCCGCGCTTCCATTTTACTGAGCAGAGAGGTGGACTTACCTACTGGCATCACCTGCTTTCTCCAGCAGGGGGTGCTAATCTGATCTCTACAGCGTTTCTTCACATTTCCTCCCTGTGTTAACTGCTCCGCCCTCCCCACAGAGCCTCAGCCAATCAGGGACAGCAGGGGACAGGTACAGACACACCATTGCTCCTGTTGCCATAGCGATGGCACCTCAGTTGACTTTTTACCAGCACCATTCCGGGACTTGCTTGCGTGTGTTCCCAGAAACCTCCTTTTTTTCCTGTTTTATTTACTCTAGGTTTGTGTGTTTACATCCTGTTAGAGCAGAGTGTGATTAAATATGACGTTTACCAGAAAAACAGACAGGTTCCCCACCGGAGCAAAACCCCTGAGATACAGACTCAGACACACTTACCCCAGCCTTTCGTGTAGCTGCAGGTTCCAGCCAGCCGTTAGAGGTCATAGTTGAATGTGCCAATTATTAAAGCATTTGTGCTTTTTCTGTGTTTCAAAATCACCGTATGTATCTCATGCATCAATGACTGCACATGAACTCAAATATAGCCAGCAGTTTTCCCTTTCATTTCATATTTTCTCACAGCATATTTTTGTTTCCTTTGATTCAAAACGGAATTCCTTGTTCAACAACAAAAAAGAAACACCTGTAATTCTGTTTGGCTCAGTTTGGTCACACTGAGAAATTAGCTCCTTCCAGGCTAGCGCTAACATGGCATTAAACAGAAGAGGTTTTTGTCGGGTTGACATACCCTCGATCATCTGGCTCTTGCAGAAGAGCCCCAGGAAACCGCTGCCCATGTGCACACACTGAGGGGTTTCCGTTCTGGACCAGGCTACCTCTCTACCAGCATTATTTCTCACAACCTTTTTAAAAGTGGAATTAAAAGGAAAAACATGCCAAACCTGACTGTAACATGCTCTAAAAGGCACATGTCCACATCTAGATCAACTGGTTCATGTTCGCCGCAGATGTAAGTGAAATAGCCCGTGTCGTTAATTGAGTAAACCCTCACAAGACACGGTCTTTTGTAGATTTCACAAAATGTCACTTCTTTGGCTCCCCCTACAGGTGAGAGGAGGGGTGTGCAGTGGTGACAACAGAGATCAGGAGTGTAGCTTTCTCGATTAAAATGAGAGTTCGACAGCTTCAGCACAGTGGCAAGTTTTCATCTTTCCTTACCTACATATAACAGGGATACCAGTTTAGGGACCTCAGAGTGTGGTTTGTTTTTTTTTTTTTTTGGGGGGGGGGGGGGGGGGGGGTTTAAGTGTGCAGGTAGGGGGAGTGTGGAACAGGGCGGTGATGATTCAAGGTGTTCTTAGTTGATGTGTAAATCCCTTTTTTAAGCCTAAGTTGACTGTATTGAGACCAGCATCAGAACTTTTAGTTTTTTATTTTTATGATTTTTCAAATGATATGTGCTGTGTATGTGTGTGTATAGACATGTATGCTGTATGTAAGCATACAGGGTAAGTGTATATACACACACACGGTGTATAGTGAATCTGTGAAGCCGTGTCCAGGAGCAGTGTGAGCCGTTGCTGTTTTGGGCCCAGTTCCATGTCGTGGTGTAGCTGTTGGTTCTGCCTGTCTTGTGTTCAGTGTGGCCCCACCGCCTGTCCAAAGCCGTGTTCCAGCCCCTAACCATCTCCGCCAGATTCAAGGAATGTTAAAGAAATATTGCATGATATGTTATTTCAGTGAAAATAGTGTCTCCACATTGTATATTTGTAAAATAAATAAATGTTAAAATATGTCTAAATGATCTACAGGACACACTCAAGAGTCACAGCGCACAGTGGTTCAGCAGCAAATATATTTGTGTGTATGGTGTGTGTGTGTGTGTGTCTGTGTGTGTGTATGTGTATGCGTGTGTGTGTGTGTGTGTGTGTGTGTGTAAATAATCACAGACCTGCTCACAGTTTTGGGATAAAATATGAGAGATATGAGGGAAATGTATATTATTGTGTCTAATGTAATAAATCATCAGTCCATGGATGCTGTGGTCCTGTCATCTGTTGGTATTTCGGTGTGAACACTCCGCCTTGCATCGTTCTCACATCTCAGCGGGACACGGCTGCCGGCAGACTCTGCTCTCTCTGCTGGTTCTTCACACGACACTATTTATATAACAGTATGACAGTGCCAGTAATATGCAGAATAAAGCATATCAGCACACAGTATGTGGTTATGAATATGGAAGGAGACCGAGTCCAGATGGGACCAGCTGCTGTCACTCAAAGCCTGCTGCAGGAAGTGAGATGCTGATGAACGTGGAAGTGACATCACGCCTGCTGACTTAAAGCCAATGTCAGAATTAAAGCTAATGTCACTATCTTAATAGTTTTCCATTTTTAATATCATGGGCAGTTTTTAATATTTTAGATATCTAAAAGTACAATAATATGTGAAAACAATGCAGTTAGACGCTGTCTTTGGACTTTATTTGAATGATGAGTCAAAAGCAGAAGCTGTTGGTTTTTCCGCTGAGGGGATATTCTCGTGAATGCTATCAGGATCTGCAGTGAGAATAAAAGAGCAGAAAGACTTTCCTGTCTGTCTTTCTCAGAGATAGAAAGAGTTTCACTTTTATTCAGTCAAAACACATCTACAGAACAGAGCCTCACTTACGGTAGGGAGCAATGCTTTTTAATAAAAAAATAAAGTAAAGTAAATAAATATATTATTTTCTAATCGAAAGTGTCAATATTCTAATCTAACCCAAGCCTCATGCCAGTTAGATATTGCCAGTGATATTGTCATTCTTATGCAGAAATGGAGGCTTGGTTTTCGTATTGCCGATGACCCTTTTATTTAAGTGCATTTTGTGGCTCAATACTAATGATCTGACCAGTGGATTCTATTGTAGGTTTTTTTATTGAGGTCATTTTTGTAGTTTTAACCTGTTATGCTGTATTTTGTGTTCATATGTTATTTCTGTATTTGTTGAGGTTGAACGCAACCCATAACAGAAACCAGAGAACGGTCCTTCCTGAAACAGGACATCATTAACCCCTTAATGCCTGGATTGCTGAGTGAGGTGATGGGAGTGGGAATGGCCCAGGTGTGTGTGTGTGTTCTCCTGCTGCCGTGTGTGGCTGTGGAACCCTGCCCCCCCTCCTGCTTCTGCTCTGCCCTGGATGACAGCGGTCTGCTGGTCAACTGCAGCGGTTTGAAGCTGACCGCCTTCCCCGCGCTGCCTGACCGCACGGTCATCCTCGACCTGCACAGGAACCGCGTTCGCAGGGTCCCACGAGGGGCGCTGGACAGGCTGCGGGGCCTGCAGCTGCTCCGGCTCGACCACAACCCTTTGGAGTGCGACCGCCACGTCATGTACCTGAAGAACTGGCTGGAAGACAACCGTGACCGCGTGACCGTGACCGGGGCGCGCTGCTCTCTCCCCGACCGCTCTGAGACAGACATACAGCGTCTGACGGGGAATGAGTTCCCGGCGCAGGAGAGCTCTCAGAAGCTGGACTGCAGGTCGTACGTCAGGAGAGACGGCCTCATGCTGGGCGTGGCCTGCCTGTCAACTCTCATCTTGGGGGCCCTGGTAGTGCGAGTCCAGAGACGCGTCAGTCCAACAAAGGGTTAACATTCCACCCTGTCTCTCCGAGATCCAGCTATGGGAGTGCACCACACAGGAGCACACACCAGCTCTCATCTCTGTAATACAGCAGTACACTGTGTAACACTGTATTACACTGTGTTACACCATATAACACTGTGTTACACTGTGTTACACCGTATTACATTGTGTTACACTGTATTACACTGTGTTACACATTGTCTCACTCTGTTTCAGTAACTGTTTGCCTGCAGGTCAGGGTGCCTCCGGAATACCAGCTTATGTCCCTGTTTATAGCCATAATATAACCCATGTGTGCGTAGCGGGTTTATTCTGCAGCAGCTGTGAAAGGCCGTGTGAGAAACCCCTGTAGCAGATTATCCAGGATTCAAACCCGCATCTATCCACGTTAGTCAGTTTCAGTGCTTTACCAGACCTGAGTGTAATATAAGAACATGTATTTGTTATCAAAGCTGTAAACTCTCACCTAATTAAAAATTTAGCATTAAACTCTGACTGCCTTGTTTTTTTAGTCTTCACTCCATGTCTTGTCAAAACACGCTGTTTAGAGGCCACAGCATGACGGGACATTCTCAGATGAAGAGCCCTTCATGTTCACTGAACAGAAAACTTGCATCAGTAAGGGAATGAATTTGGTCAAATATCCATGGCAGTTATTTTCACTGAGCTATGCTCATGCCATAGTTAGCCATATATATTAACACGTTAGCATACAGCTGTTGGCTTTTCCACCAAAGATACTCTTTATCTGTGTTCACCAGAAGTCCTTCCTGTGTGACGTGACTCAGAGTTCGCCCTGACCGCTGCGTCCACACTCGAGCCGAAATGGAGGACATAGTGCAGGCACTGTCAGAGAGGTGTGATCCGCCCCCCGCCACGCCCCGGCCAGCGACGGACACCCTGAGGGACGAGCGAGTGTCACCTGGCCACGCCCTCCAGCATGAGAGCTCCAGCTGCTTGTCTCCTCCCTGGGCTTGCACCCACAGGTAAGCCAGTCTGGCGATACAGCAGTACGAGCATACACCACACTCAGGAATATACTACAGCAGGGCACCCCTGCTGGTGCCCTCCAGCATCGCCGCCCCAGAGAAATGCATCCTGCTTCCTCACAGCTGGCAGGGATGCCATCCTGTTTGCTGCAGCAAACATCAGTGAAAACTTAATAATAATGAATAATTAAAATGGTGGCGCTGATGCTAATTGCTGTCATTCTTATGAATCATTCAGCAATAAAAGAATCGCTCAGTCCCTCACACTTTATCTGGCCACACTGACAGGGCTGTTCTGAGGCAGCCTGACCATCTGTTAGCGTGTTCCCTCTAAGGTTTCTCAGAAGTGGGACCACTGCCAGAAAAACCCATCATTTATAACTCAGGTCACCAAAATTCCATTTCACATAAAACACCATCTGCTGCTAAATAATTTAATACCTTGAGATTTAATATTGCTGTGCTATGATGATTCAGATTGTACAACGTGAACTCCAATCTGAATAAATTCCAGTTTATGATTGACAACCATTTTTCATGCTTTCAGTAGACTGACTGCGTACATGACTAATCATATTTGCCACAGCTTACAAGTACAAAGTGATTTTAACAGTATCCTCTCATTCAGTGGGATCATTTGCTGACATTTTACAGTACACTGATTCACCATCACAGTACACTATCTGGAATACCCAAGGTGTAAAACATTGGTGTCTGACTCAATACCCTGTATTTGCATTCTGGGACACACACTACAGTCTCACCACACCAGGAACAGTATAGTCACCTGTCTCCCCACACCAGGAACAGTATAGTCTCCTGTCTCACCACACCAGGAACAGTATAGTCTCCTGTCTCCCCACACCAGGAACAGTATAGTCTCCTGTCTCCCCACACCAGGAACAGCTTCCCTCGCTTCCCTGTACCTGCATATTTAACCACTTTCAGCAGAATCTGTGACGGTGGACAGCTAAAGAGCTCTTAAGTGATGCCTATTTGTGATGAAATGAAGGAATTCAGTCACAAAAGAAATGTCAGTCTTCTCCCCCTTCCTCCTCGAGTTTATTGAGTTTAAAATTACATTTCCATATTCTCCGACTTCGTTGCATTTACCTTCTGACAAACCGAGTGCAAGCAAATTAAATCTTTACAGTAGTCTAAATGATATATTATACAAAAATAAGATTCGATTTCTGTGGAAAACGTTTCTTGCAACTTTCTGTGGTTCCTGCACTTACTTTCTTAGGTAAAATGAGCTGAAGCACTTCAGGGAGCTTTTACCCATGAAATGAAGAACCTGGCACATCACTGACTTTGTACAACCAGAATGAAGGATTTGTTTGATCTTAATTCTTCCAGAATCTAGCCAGTTTATTAATATAACATTTAGCTCCTGTTAACAACCTAATGTGTGTGTGCAGCTCAGTCACGCAATGATCGTATGTTGTGAACTGATTCCCATCTCAGACACTCATTCCCACACACACACGCAAACACACATCCACACACACACACACACACACCTTATGTAGAATTGCGTGGTTCCCACCTGGCAGTTTGGAGAGGCCCTCTGAATCACCCCCTCCCACCGTATTGCTGTTTCACTCCCACTCATCACTCTCCCATCACCCCCCTCCCCCTGAAATCTCCGAGAAGGGGACTCTTTCAAGGAGCACAAGATGCATCACCTCTACCAAACTAAACACAAACTTCTTTTGTACTGAATGCAGAAAGTCGATTTTTTTCCAACCCCTTTAACATGTCAAGAGCTCAGTAGCCGGAGGCTGGCCTGGATCTGGCCTGTGCCAAGCCTGGGCCTGGCCTCTATCGGCCATCCACTGGCCAGCCAAGCCGCTTCAGAGAAAATAAGTATGATTGAGAAAAGGGAGGGGCCTGGCTGTGGCGGGTCAGGCGCTGGCTTCGATCGTGCACTCTTTGGCCAGGTGTCCGGTCTTCCCGCAGTTGTAGCAGCTGACCTCGCTGGCCTTGCTGCACTGCACGGCCACGTGCCCGATCTCCCCACACCTGCAGGGACAAGAGCGGCGTTAGCGTGCTAGCAGACACTGAGGCAGTTAGAGGCCGCTGGAGGCCGCATGCTCGGCCCTCACCTGTAGCACTTCACCTTCTCGCAGAGCTTCTGGATGTGGCCGAAGCCGCCGCAGGAGTAGCACTTCTGCTCGTTGGCGTGATCGCAGTCGCGCGCCACGTGGCCCGCCTTGCCACAGGTGTAGCAGCACTGCTCCCGCTCCCGCTTCGGCTCCTTGCAGTCCCGCGAGATGTGACCGCTGCGGTGGCAGTTATAGCAGGCTGCGGGGACAGACCAGCACGGCACGGCTCCCGTCACAAAGCGCTGCCGTAACCCTCCCGCGTTCCACGTTTCATTCCATTACATGCGCTCTTAAGCTGCGTTTTAACCAATCATCTTCAAGTAGGGCTAGAAGCCATGCCCCCTTTCCAGAAATCTCTTCAGCAGCTTGCTAGCAGCGTTGGCAATCAAAAATGCTTTCTGTGCCATGACACGGAATTTGCTTGATCATTTTTCAGGCAAGCGATCAAACCCGCAGCGAAACAATTTTGCTTCGTGTTCGGTTAAAATGCAGCTTTACAGAGCAACGTACCGTTTTATCCACTTACAGCTGCATATTTACTGAGGCAATTGTGGATTAAGTACCTTGCCCAAGGGTACAGCAGCAGGGAATCTAACCAGCAACCTTTTGGTCACAAGCCCTGCCCCCACCCCCCACTGCTGCAGCTGCTTCCTGTCAGCTGCACCTGGTCTGAGGGCACAGTGTCACACGGCAGACGGAAACAGGTACAGACAGACCCCAGGCGCAGAACGCTTACCGTCCTCGGTCTGCTCACAGTCCCTGGCGATGTGGCCTTGCTCTCCGCAGCGATAGCAGAAGAGATCTGTGAAGGGAAGTGGTGGAGTTTTACCAGCACTCTGAGACAGGAATCAGGCAGAGGCTGTGAAAGCATTTTCACTTTAATCAGGACCTTGGCTTCCCGTTCAGACGGCCCCCTCCCCTCCTCCTCACCTTTCCCGCGACCTCGCCCCCGCCCACGCCCTCGGCTGGCGTTCGGGCAGTTCTTCACCCAGTGGCCAGAGCGGCCGCAACCGAAACACTCGCTGCTGCTGGAGTCCATCCCTGTGAGCTGCTGCTGCTGCGGAGATAAACACCACACTGTTCACACTGCAGACCCGCCAGGCCACGACCGCTCCACATACCACTGTGCCTCTAACATCTCCCAAAATACACCGCAGTGAAGCAGTACAGGAGCATCAGACAGGACACCACCCTCAGCTGCCATTTACCACGTGCAACAATGCCAGAAATGTCAGGCCGGGCAGCTGATGGGGTAATTAAGCAAGGGCAAAAGCCAGAGCTGAACACGTTCTGCCTGAGCTGACAGAGCAATGACGACAGCGGGCTGTCTCCCTGCCGGTCGTGATCAGTTTCCAGACTTGCAATGCAGGTGCGTGCACAGCGAAGACGGTTTGACCGATCTGACAGGTGTGACCGGACATGACGCCAACTCTACACTTACGATCTACTTACAAAATGCCCGCGTCATCCTAACAAGAGTGTGTGCTGCAGGAAAGACCACACGACAGCTAGATTTACAAAGTCAGAAAACCGCTTACATGAGGCGATTCGGATTATTCTCGCTTACGTACCTAAAAATTCAGCCACCAAACTCAACAGGACGTTGCGCATTTAGCCAACACACGCATTCTGAAACTAACTACTCACTA
Organism: Megalops cyprinoides; assembly: GCF_013368585.1. Lineage (NCBI taxonomy): Eukaryota > Metazoa > Chordata > Actinopteri > Elopiformes > Megalopidae > Megalops > Megalops cyprinoides. The sequence goes on along the minus strand of NC_050589.1, from coordinate 1,506,576 downwards.
GAATAAACGAATGTAAGTCAGCTGATTCATTTAGTGCAGGCGGTCGAAAACACACAAGTAAAAACTCTGGTTCGTCACTCATCTAGCTAATGATGGCTGCCTTGAGTGAGCCTATAAGATGGAAAATATTAGCTAGTTAGTAAATTAGCTTGTCTAGCCCAGCAGAAGAGGCCCACGTGGAGCCATGCTAACGCTACCTACATTCTACCTTACAGTTAGCCGGCTAATTAGCCAGATGGAGACTGTCCAGTCAGCGATTGGGTGGTATTTTCTACAAATGTGTTTGTGTTATAAGGTTAAATGGTTCAGTCATGGGACTAACCAAAGAAAAGAGTATTTTCTAGATCTTTTCATATTATTGCAATTAGACAGAAACACAGCCTGCCAACTAGGCCTGACAAGCAAGCTCTATAGTTTGCCAGCTAGGGACCTACTTTCGATTTATGCGTACACAAAATTCTCATTTCTTAGCTAACTTCATTTTCAAATTTCTTTCAAAACGACCAGAAGACGATGCAATTCAAAGGACCAACGTGGTTTGCTAGATAATATTACTGGAATTCACTCAGGACAGTAAGACAACTTGAGACATCTACTAGCGAATCTTTATTGAGGGAAAAGAGGCCCATGCCGTCCAGGACTAGCGGGGACTCAGCTCGACTGCTATTCAGTGCTGCATGTACTCAGCTGCCGAGGCCTCTGAAGGGAATCCGAGCCTAAGCAGCTAACTGGCGAAACCGGGTATCAGACGGACCCGTGTCTTTAGCTGGATCAGCTGGATCATCCCGTTTCCCGCAGTCACGCAACGCACAGCGCCCGGCTCCGAAGCACTCACCCGGCCGCCTGCACCGCGCCCCCGCGGCCTCGGCTCTGGAGGTGCCTTCTGAGAAGCCCCAGCACTGAATTCCCCGGCTGTTTTTACCGCCAGACTGCAGGGGCCTGACAGGCCGGTGGATCTAAAGCGGTGCGGTAATTTAATTCAGTAAATTAGCGCCTCGATGCGCCTTTCCCGCGCGGTGCCTGGCGCAGCGGGCCGCGGAAAGTCGCTCATTTAGCCAGTTAGCCGGTTAGCACCTACTCTTCACGACCTATTCGCACCGTTAGCCAGCTCCATTCTGTCATACCTACTGCCCTGTGAGAGTAATACATTATAAAAATCAACAATATACATTTTTAAAAGACTTTTTTTTTGAACATTTGAGGGACTCACCGTACTGAATTAGCTTTAGCGCTGCTGTTTGTTTTCGCTCCCTGCTCTCTCCTCTGCGCCGCACGCGGTTTGCGCACGAGGCCTTTGCGGTCAGCCCCTCCCCCTGGACCCCCGGCCCACGGCGCGCTGCTTCCCAGCGACCAATCGGAAACGAGCGACCGTGGACACCGCCTTCGGAAAGCGTCCAATCACCGGCTGGATGTGGAAACGATGTCCCGCCTCCTGTCAGAAATTCACTGATCAGCGTCCCAGATGCCTCTGCGCGACGCCGTGCAAAGGAAAGCAAATTATTTTGCTAATCAAGAGTCTCAACAGAATTAGGGCACTTAAGGAAAGTGCCGAAAGTGACCCTCAGAAACGTGTGTTATATATAATAGCTTCATTGCAAGTGTCCTATTTCCCACCTGATTTTGGATTTGACCTAAATCATATCGTGTAGAATTATGTCACACACATTTTTACCCCCAGTCTCTTTTCTATCGCCATGACAGAAATATCCATATTGCAACTTGCTGCAGAGAAGTCAAGGAGTATAACGCCTGTCCTCTCAGCCCCAAACAGCAGGTCTCTGTCATGGATCTAATGGTGAATCCACTCAAATGCAGCTCCTGGACCTGTTAAAGAGTCCTTCTGCCACATGCTCATCTGTGCCTCAGAGGAGTGGTTCGCTCACAGCAGGAGAGGTGAGCAGCACTTTGAACTTTCAGAGTAATGCAGTAAGCCACACCCCACCATAAGCATTAAAGAGGAAGAGGCCCCTCACCAAAACCAGGACTGACTATAATAAAGGATAACATCAAACAAAAATACATCAAAGAGGGATGAGAAGAATGTGAAGAAAAACAGTAAATGTGAATACATTCCTGCGGAGTTGCATCATGACACAGCACCTATACGCATTCTGAGATAGTGAAGGGCGGAGGGCTGATCAGTCTGTACCTGCAGGCCATGTCTCATCTCTAGGCCATTCATCACTTCTGTCTGTATTTTATCAATTTATGGACAGGCATTAATGCATAATATTTGGACACATCAGAGCTGAGCTCATCAGAGCTCCTCGGATACCCTTTGTGAGACATTTCACTTATGGAACAGAGTGTGAATGTTAGAGCAGCAGATCGATAAAGAGAAACCTGAGCACCTCAGAGAAGCCTTCCAGGAAGGATGTGCTCTTTGTAAAACCTCGCTGTACAATCAGAGATCATCCCGCACCTCCAGCAGAGCTGGGGTTTCTGCTCATCCATAAAATACTCAACACAGAAAGGATTCTGCTCACCTTGAAAACATTTAACACAACTATGGTTTCTGCTCACCTGGGCATATTCAGCACAGACATGATTTATATTACCTGAATAATAGGCAACTGTGCAAAGGGAGGTCTGTTGTTTGAAATGCTCTTCATTTATTGAGATGATTTAAACAAATTCAAACAAACAACTGACACCTTCATGGAATTTCACTGCAGGCTCATCCATCCCATCCCTCCAGCTGCTTTTGGGATCAGATGGTATGAGCTGGACTCCTTCCTCCCTCCATCCCCATCTAAACCCAACTTTTATTTAACTTTTATTTAACTTTGATTTAAGAAAATGACTCCTTGAGACGTCATGTCTCAGTGGCTTTGGGAAGTGTGGCATGTGAATGTATTCTACAAGATGTCAGAATCCAACTTAGGGGCTCTTTGGCCATTATGAGCAGGCTGGTGTTGACAAAGACCAGCTTCCACAGTGTGAGATTCTGCTCTGCTCTCCTTACACTGCCCAATCAGAGAGAGCCCCTCACTCAGGATGGGGGAGACTGCCCAGAATGCCCCTCACTCAGGATGGGGGAGACTGCCCAGAATGCCCCTCACTCAGGATGGCAGGAGTTACTGTAGGTGTTTCTGGGTTTAAACCCAACAATCCAAAGTAAACAACAGGTTTAACAACAAAGAGAGTGAAGTCTTTTACTATTTATTAAGATGACCCTACAAAACCAGATGGTGGCGACATTGTGCGTGGAATTTTCATATTTAGTATGCCCTTTGGGAGAAACATGCTTGTTTGGGTCCTTGTGTAAGCCACATAATTCATTGAAAATGTATACACTTTTTCGTTTTACAAAATTAAAATAATAAGAATAAAAAGAGGAACCACTGGCTTGTGATAATATGAAATATAGTTCGCAGAAAGTCAGTTATACCGTATGGTCTTATAACCTTCTTCCTCCAATCACAAAGATGTGTATAGGTGATACAGTAAAATAATCCGCAGAGTGCTCTTCTCAGGCACAGGTCCTTATGTCAAAAGCTTAACTCGGATTTGACAACGCAAATATACACGTGATGAACACTGCAAAAGCATTGGCTATTTATATTGGAAAGAACCACCTGGATTTGATCAACTGCCCATGCAAAAAAAGAAGTCAGCATTGCCATGTCGCAATTAGCCTGTAAATACTGTCTTTATAACTACGTAGCCTATCGTCTCAATTTGGGCTTATGCCACTTGCCCATCCACCTGAGATAAATATGAGTTGGTCTGTGGAGCATCTGCGCCTGCTTGCTCGCTCGCTTGTTCACTGCTTGCCGTCTCCCAAGGCCAGCAGCTCCAGTTTACGCCCGTGAAAAGGCGCTGAGTTACAGCTCGAAAAAGCAGGAGCAGCGGCCAACCCCATCCATGGGCAATTTAGACTCTTTTTAGGGATGCTCAAGCACACCTAAATTTCATCTCAGCACCCCTAAATAAATAATTAAATAAATAAATATTAAATTATTATGTTCTGAAATCATTTTAGCCCGCTAGCGTTAGATTTTGCGAACGTCTGTTACAGGCGGGACAAACAATTACAGGTTCAAATGGCTTGATTAAACATACAGGTTTCATGTCCAGTATTCTTTATAAAGTCATGTTACATACAGTACAGAGGCTACATACAAACTGGTAATTCATTAAAAGTATTATTGTTGTAAATTAAAATATCATATATAGAAAAATATTAATGTATTAATTGTTATCCACTGAAATGGGTGATTTAGCAGGGGGCTTGAACACTTTTGCAAGGCACTGTATGCATGTCACATTCTCATTAGGGGCTGAGCCCCCTGAAGGTCTGATCCTAGAATCGTTCCTGACTCCATCGGCTGTGTATACGAAATGATGCAAGTGCGTTTCCTGTACAAGTGAACTTCTCAAAGTCAGGGGTAAATCCATTTCAGAAAAGACTGTTAAAGGAATCACTGCATACTGGAACCGGTAGACCCTGAACTGGGGATCCGAACCGTGGCAAAGATTGGCAGCCGTCCAATCAGACGACTTCTTCGTTCACCTCCTTATGTCATCAATCCAAAAGTTAGCATGAAGTCATCAGGCAAGTGACACGTCATTTCAACACTTTTGGCTACCTGAACACCGTCAATTCGTGAAAGATCTTACTATTCGCACCCGCAGTTTATTTCATTATTTGGAAATCAAATACGGTCATTTGTGCTAGAAAAAGCTAATATGATATTCATACTACAGTTAAACCTATCAGCAGGTACCGAGGTTAATTTCCTGACATCGGTGATGTGTTCCAATGGTCACGTTTCTAATTATTTATGCAAACAGTAATTACTGCCAGAAACGTAATTAGAAACGTGACCGAAATAAAACGCACTAACTCGAGCGACGTGTCCCCAGCAGTGCTGAGTGGCATTTCTGTCCCTCCGCACTGTAGGGGGGTCCAATTTCACACACCGGCGTCAGAGAGGCGCAGTGGAAGGGCTGTAAGCCCCTACAGCGTCACAAAACGTGTACAAACTAGTGGCGCTGTCTGTGTTGATTAAAATGTCCGAATCATGCAGCTTCAGGGCTGGACTGTAACTCGTCAGAAAAAATAGAGAAAGAGGAAGGAAGACGTCCAGTGACTCGCAATAATATGAGATCTCGTCGCAGCGTTTGCAGAAAGTCCGTCCAGCTTCTCGGACCAGAAAGTGCGCGACGGTAGAGAGTGCACGGGAGTGTAAGCGAGCTGGATTTTTTAACTCGTGTTCGCATGTGACACAGAAAGATGTTGCGTTTTCCTAAAGAAGGCCGTGCAACGACCGAATGATCATTCTGCAGAGGGAGGGAGTCGGTACTCATCGCAGAAACTGCGCCTGAAACGAACCTCGGGAACCAAAAGAAAAGAAGGCTTTGGTGAGCTGTGGGAGCGCCGAGGCCGAATCGCGTCTGCCTTTCACACTCCGTGTTGATCAGAACAGACTCTCCTCCTCTGCGGGTCTGAAAATATGATGATGTCACCGAGTCGCCGCTTTTTCTTTCAGACATGGCGGAGCTGAAGTTTTCAAACTTTCCTTGGTAAGTTTTCACTTGCGCCGTGATGCATTGCGACTGTTACAGTGAACACATTTATCGTCTTTTCGGGGATGGCTTTGATCTGTGATTTTTCCTTTGATTGTATTTGCGATTTAAACCTAAAAGACTTTCTGTAGTTTAGATTGAGCTGCTGAAGGAGGAGTTTCGCCCGTTCGGAAAAGGGCCGTAAATTTGTGTCAGGAGTCGGAATGGAGTTACAGGGCCTAATGAAAGAAACGCGATTCGCAAACTTTGTCGCGTTGTACAAAATTAGCTGCTGTTTTGCTTCCCACAACGGTGTTGCCTTCCTTTAAATGTTTTTCGTAAACTAAAGGAAACTGATTGTATGTTATTGTTGGACATAAGAAAGTAGCTCACAGTAAAGAACGACCTGATCTTTAAACATTGTTAGTGCGATAAGCAATGGTAACATTTATTCACAGGTGAAATGTAGTGGAATAATTTAGTCACTATGTCGGCCTGCTGTTACAGATGGCATTGAATGATGGCGCATAAGCTGTACATTTGTATTGGGTGAGATCGAGTTACATGCTAAATACTAGAGATACATCCTCGTCGTTTGACATAACATATGAAGCTAGGTAACGTTAACGAAATATAATCGTTGTGTTGCCAGGTAGTTGCTCTGATAAAAGTATTTTTTTTAGTTCGTCGTCAGTCGTTGCCAGTTACAGCAACCTTAACGGAGCTTTGAACATCGATTTCCAGTTCTCTACGTTTGAAGTCGCAATTGACCCGTCAGGTTTAACCTTGTGCATTTTGGAAGGAATCATGGGCCACGAAAGAGACCTTTCTCTCTCTTTATGCATGTGTACGTTAAAGAGAAACACATCGATTCTGGCCATATGTTACTCATAATTGTTATGTCAGTAGGAACCGTGAGGTTTATTTTGATTGACTCATCTTTAGTTACTTATCGTGACGCACTCCACCGACAATAAACGCATAAGCACTACATTGCCTCATCAGCAAAATGGTTGGTTTGAAGTATTTAATGGAAGTCCCCTAGCGAAAATCAAGAAAAAGAAAGACAGAAAGTAAGTAATAGTCCCTGTTTTTCAAGAGGATGCCTTCATAGCATTGGTATGTTGGAGGATGGACTAAGTCAGCACTTGTTTGCCCGCCAGTGTGCTGACCGCGGTGTTCACAGCTAGAAATTCGTTAACCCGACGTGACATTACAGGCAATCAGGCAGTAATGTGAAGGGGAAAAACTGCCTAAGTCTGAGATGCCATATTCTGCCTTTGAGATAATCTTCGCCAGATCACCGCCAGTCTCTCTGCTTCGGGCTGTGGTCTGTCGGTTTGACTGCTCATTGGGCGCGGGAGTCCCTTAAACTTCCTGCTTATGATGCTGCATCTGAAAGCAGCCCTTCAGTGCGCCTTAGCTTAGAGTTCAGGGGTCGGAGGGCAAAGGTGAAGGAGGAACACCAGGATAATTAGGGTCTGCTTTTGGTACAATGCAGGACAGATTCTGTGCAGATTCGGTGATCTTTAAATGCCTTTTTATCTCCATTTATTGTGCTCAGAATGACAGCCAATCCACATACCTTACAAATAAACCATCTCTTTGCACATGCATGCGTGTTTGTGTGTATGCATGCTTGTTAATTTTGTGTGTGCATGTGTGTGTGGTGCATGTGGTGCGTGTGTGCATGTGTGTCTGCGTGTTGTGTAACATTTCACACTAAATCAGCCTTTCAGATGCTGGTGTCCTGGCAGGGTTGCATCATAGCACTGGGTGGTTTTGCTCTGTGGGCGGGGCCTATTCTTTATTTGTTTTCTTTTGGTGGGCCTTGTTACATTTAATCCTGAAAGTCGTTCTGATTGGAGGAACTAAGCCTCTTTACACAAAACCAGATTTTGACCTGCCTCTTTGGTTGCTCTTTGGGTGTCTCATGTCCATATGCTGGAGGATGATGGGCTCAGGTGTGTGCAGGTGAAATCCCCTGCCCTGAGGCTGTTATTGCTGTGTTCTGTAAGGTAACTAGTGGGTCTGAGGTAGAAGTGACTTATGGACAGAAACTTCATTCATTTACAATGTCTGCAGATGTGTCCACAATGATAGCTGAGTGTGCATATTGGATTTTTAAGAACATGAATATTTATCCATACAAAGCTCATCTACCTGTCCAGAGGTTTGTGTGTGTGTGTGTGTGTGTGTGTGTGTGTGTCTCTACATGTGTGTTTGTATGTGTGTGTGTGTGTGTTCGTGTTTGTGTATCTGCGGTTGTGGGTTTGACCTGAACAGGAGGAGAGCTTTCTCTGTTGTAGAATTAGGGTGTTGCTGTGCATTCAGCAGACTCATCTGAAGCATGCATGTGTGTGCGGGTGCATGCATGCATGCATGTGTGTGTGGGTGTGGGTATATGCATGCATGCATGTATGTATGTGTGCGTTGCACTGCATTGTCTGCAGAACCGTACGCACACACGCTGGGTGAGCAGCCGTGAGTTTTCACCACCCCCTGCTGGCACACCCCTGCCGAACGTGAGAGGTAGCTCATAGGAGGGAGGGGTGGTAGGAGTCACCTGCTGCCTGGTGTGTGGGGTAATGTCAGGTCACCTCCGTCACGGCCGCTGCGACACGCCCCCGTCCACAGCAGTGTCAGCCCTGCCACCCACTACCTGCCCAGGTTCAGAGATCTCGAGGGAAGATCAGGGTGTTGGCCAATGTGAAGTCTCTCCTCTGTGGACGCCCCGGTACAGTGATGGGGACACTGTTCTCTGTGAGACACTGTCTTTAGGCGAGATGATAAAACCAAGGTCCTGACACACTGTGGTCATTAAAGGTTCCATGACACTTATCGAAAGAGCAGGGGTGTTGGGCAAATTCTCAAACTGGCCACCTGCCCCCCCCCATACATTCCCACACCTGCCATGTTTCTTCAGGTCCTCAGTGTGAAGGGGAGAGGGCTCAGCTTACCCTCCTGCTCAACCAAAGGGTAATTAACCAGGGGCAGGGCTGGTGTCCTGCTGGGGGTGGCTCGGGGGGGCAGTCGGGCGGGGGGGCGCTGCCTGACAGTTCAGCAGGACAGCCCCCTGCATTTTCGAGAGGGGGAGGGGTGCAGGTGAATGGTGCTCCAGGGGCTGGAATAGACAGGTCTCAACTGGCAGTGCAGACTGCCGTGGTCAGAACCTCAGCCAGGTGGGTTATGGCTGGTGGCCCAGGCTGAGTCGGAGGCCAGAGTTCCTCTGTAGGAAAAGGCTCGTCAGGATTTCATTAATTTCAGTCCATTTCAGCCTCTGGCTGTGGGTGGCACAGCTCAGGTGCTCTCAGAGTTGGTTCAGGTTAAACCTGCTCCAGGTGACACTGTGTTTAGGTTTGTACCTGCAGGCACACTCCCTCATAGGAATGCGGTGGTCTGAGATTGTAATGTCTCTGGGCTCTCTCTGATTGGCTAGATGCATGTCTGGGCTCTCTCTGATTGGTTAGATGCATGTCTGGGCTCTCTGATTGGTTAGATGCACAGGGTGGTTGTCTGTTGGTCAGGGCTCCTGGGCCCTGTGTTTGTGCTCCAGGCGCAGTGACAGACATGAAACTCCTGCTACTGTTTCCCTGCAGCTCAGAGTCCTGTGGCGCAGGTGGGCTTCAGCTCAGAGCCCTGTGGCGCAGGTGGGCTTCAGCTCAGAGCCCTGTGGCGCAGGTGGGCTTCAGCTCAGAGCCCTGTGGCGCAGGTGGGCTTCAGCCCAGAGACCTGTGGCACAGGTGGGCTTCAGCTCAGAGCCCTGTGGCTCAGGTGGGCTTGAGCTCAGAGCCCTGTGACGCAGGTGGGCTTGAGCTCAGAGCCCTGTGGCGCAGGTGGGCTTCAGCTCAGAGCCCTGTGGCGCAGGTGAGCTTGAGCTCAGAGCCCTGTGGTGCTCCTGTGCCTGTGTTTCTCGGGCACAGGGTTGCGTCATCTCTGCGAGCAGGTGTGGGCAGCTCCTGTTTCTGCTGCAGCGCATCTGCGGTCTCGCAGCATGACTGTGCATACCGAGGTCTGGCAGCAGAAGCGCTGTGCTGGTTAGCACGCCGCGGTCACAGAATCTGCGCTGCTCGTTTCCTGCGTTTCGTGGAACGCCTTCAAGTGCCACCAGATAATGAAGAGACATATTTGCAGGGTTTTCTAAACTTGGTGTTTCCGTTGCTGTTACCATGTATGTTATCTCTAAATTAGTCAGTAAAAGTAGTCTATTCTAAAGCAGCAGGCTTTAGAATAGACTACTGAAGACTACTTTAGCATTCAGGATGAAAGAGGTCAGCTTTGGCACAGAACGCTCATTCTAAAGTTCAGTTGCAGGCTGTTTTTTTCCATAATTGAATGAAAACGTTTTAGGCAGACGTGCATGTTTGGGCCTGTGTGTTAGGATCATTCTGCTGTGGGAGGTCTGATAAAGGATTGGGAATTTCCATTTTCTGTGCAGATATGAAACGGGACAGTCTGCAGGAAAGTCAGCAGGAAAGCTCAGCTGATTCATACACATGCTGTCCTCACAGTGTTGCAACACTCAGGCTGATACACGCTGTAGTGTCACAATACACAGGCTACAGCTCGGCCCCGGCCGCCGTGGGTTTGTGCGGAAAATCGATGTGATTTCTGGCGTTATGATGAGAGATGACGTTCGATGTGTGCTTCTTTCACACACTTCTTTATTCCCCCTCACACACTTTTCTTTGCCCCATGTGTAGCATAATGGTTAAGGAGCAGGACTCGTAACCGAAAGGTTGCCGGTTCCTTTCCCTGGTGGGGCACTGCTGCTTGTACCGTTGGGCAAGGTACTTAACCCAAAAATTGCCTCAGTAAATATCCAGCTGTATAAATGGACAACATTGTAAAAAAACTGTAACTGATGTAAGTCGCTCTGAATAAGAGCGTCTGCTAAATGCCAGTAATGTAATCTAATGGCACCTGCTCGCCAGCCAGCAGCTAGCCCACCCACTGGAATGTAATAGCTTGGTGGCACTGCAGTCACTCTGATGCAAAGAGAAGCTCCTGTTCTCTCGTTTTCAGAAGCTGAGGATAGTGAGAAGCTGCTAATTTTAAGTGTGTCAAACCATTTGATGTGGCATCCTTTTTGAAGTGACACTTCCTGCCTGACGTATCTTTTCATCTTCACATTGACTGAAAGTGCAGAGTAGAGAGAGAGAGAGAGGGAGAGAGAGAGAGGGAAAGAGAGGGAGAGAGAGAGAGGGAAAGAGAGGGAGAGAGAGAGAGGGAAAGAGAGGGAGAGAGAGAGGGAGAGAGAGAGAGGGAAAGAGGGAGAGAGAGAGAGGGAAAGAGAGGGAGAGAGAGAGAGAGAGGGAGAGAGAGAGGGAAAGAGAGGGAGAGAGAGAGAGAGAGGGAGAGGGAGAGGGAGAGGGAGAGGGAGAGGGAGAGGGAGAGGGAGAGGGAGAGGGAGAGGGAGAGAGGGAGAGAGAGAGAGAGGGAGGGAGAGAGAGAGAGACACAGAGAGAGTGAGCTGCGGCCTGTGTTTCCCTGCAGTCCTGACAGCGCTCTGATAAGGCTGCTTCTTGGCTAGATGTCATTGTTTGGGAGGAAGTGGGGAAGTTGTGCAATTCTCCCATAATGCCTCTCTCTGCTGCGCCCGCCTGCCTCTCACTGACAGCGGGGTGCTGGTGGTGAGATGGTGCCCATTAAGACCTGCTTGCTAATGGAGATTTCCTGTCCTGTCACTGTTCGCTCAGATCCAGTGAAGTCCAGTCATGCTTTCTTAGTGTCATTTAGACCAGTAGGTCCTGCTGGGTGTAGACCTATAGCTCTGTTTCTGAACCAGAGGTGTGCACCTGTAGCTGTTCCTGGATCAGAGGTGTGGACCTGTAGCTCTGTTCCTGGATGAGAGGTGTGGACCTGTAGCTCTGTTCCTGGATCAGAGGTGTGGACCTGTAGCTCTCTTCCTGGATCAGAGGTGTGGACCTGTAGCTCTGTTCCTGGATCAGAGGTGTGGACCTGTAGCTCTGTTCCTGGATGAGAGGTGTGGACCTGTAGCTCTGTTCCTGGATCAGAGGTGCAGACCTGCAGGTCTGTTGCGTTTGAGAAGCATTAACATGGTGACTGTCCTGTCTGTCCTGTAGATGATTAGGCCCAGCTGTCTCTGCTAATGGAGCACATCCAGGGAGCCTGGAGGAGCATCAGTAACGGCTTTGGGCTGAAGGACGCTGTGTTCGAGGGCTCATGCATGTCCCCCACCATCGGCCATGGCTTCCCCTTCCAACGCCGCCCCTCAGACGAGTCCAACAAGGCCAGCAGCACCATCCGAGTCTTCCTGCCCAACCAGCAGCGCACTGTGGTGAGTCAGAGCGGAGGGTGGTGAGTCAGAGCCAGGGGGCGGCGAGTCAGAGCCAGGTGGCAGTGAGTCAGAGCAGGGGGGTTGGGGGGGTGATGAGTCAGAGCCGGGTAGCAGCGAGGCAAGGAGTCAGAGCAAGGAGTCAGTGTTTGGGGGGGGGGGCAGTCAGTGTGGGCTACAGAAGGTGAGGTCAAAGGGCAGACTTTGAGTGAGTCAAGGTGCAGCTGCCCCCTCCACTAGGTGGGGCTGTACGCCCTCTGGCTGGAGGGCATTACTGTGTGTGTAGAGGTGGATGTTAGTGTGTATGTAGAGGTGGATGTAGGTGTGTGTGCAATGTGTGCTGTTCTGAGGCTTTAACCAGCTCTGTATGCGCACAGAACGGGTGTAGACAGGCGCAGTGAGACTGTTCTGGGGTCAGTGTTGTCCGTCTCGCTGCAGGTGAACGTGCGGCCAGGTCTCACCCTGCACACCTGCCTCATCAAAGCACTGAAGGTGCGCGGACTCCAGCCGGAGTGCTGTGCTGTGTTCCGGCTCCACCCAGGACAGAGGAGGTGCAGTACTGTACACACAGACACGTACGCACACGCACACGCACACGCACACACACACACACACACACACGTACACGCGCACACACACACACACAGATACACACACACACACACGCACACAGAGAGATACACACACATGCACACACACACACACAGATACACACACACACAAACACACATGCACACACATGCACGCACACACAGAGAGATACACACACGCACACACACACACACACATGCGCGCACACGCACACGCACACACACACACACACACACAGATACACACACACACACAGAGAGAGATGCACACACATGCACACACACACACACACACGCACACAGAGAGATACACACACACACGCACACAGAGAGATGCACACACATGCACACACACACACACACGCACACAGGCGTGCACGCTTGGCTGTGCTTGGCCCTGCTTGGCTCTGACTCCTGTTTGTTTGTGGCTGTGCAGGAAGACCCGGGTGGACTGGAGCACGGATTCCGGCTCGCTGATCGGAGAGGAGCTTCTGGTGGAGGTGCTGGATCACGTTCCCCTCACTACACACAACTTTGTGAGTTCCCCAATCGCGTCCCACAGTTCCTCAGTGTGTGTGGAGCTCCTGCTGTTGGGAGTGACAGAGGCTTGATCTGGTCCGCTCGGTTCTCTGCAGGTCCGGAAAACCTTTCTGAAGTTGGCCTTCTGTGATATATGTCAGAAGTTCCTCCTCAATGGCTTCCGCTGCCAAACGTGTGGCTACAAGTTCCACGAGCACTGCAGCACCAGGGTGCCCACCATGTGTGTGGACTGGAGCAACATCCGCCAGCTGCTGTGAGTGTCACATGACTCGCTGTCTAATCACGCTGCCCGCTGCTGTGTCACATGACCCTCTGTCCAATCATGCTGCCCGCTGCTGTGTCGCATGACCCGCCGTCCAATCACGCTGCCCGCTGCTGTGTCGCATGACCCATTGTCCAATCACGCTGCCTGCTGCTGTGTCACATGACCTGTTGTCCATACGCGCTGCCCGCTGCTGTGTCACATGACCCGCTGTCCAATCATGCTGCCTGCTGACATGCTTTCCTGCTGTCACTGCCAAACTGTTCTGTTCTAAAATTTAAAATGTTCTCATATCATATGGAATTAAATGTAGAAATGATTCAGGACTTAAGGAGTGTGTGTGTGTGCGCGTGTTTGTGCGTGCGTGCGTGTGTGTGTGCATGTGTGAGAGAGAGTGTGACTCTATGCGTGTGTGTGTGCATGTGTGAGAGAGAGTGTGACTCTGTGTGTGTGTTTGTGTGTGTGTGTGTGTGTGTGTGTGTGTGTGTGTGCATGTGTGAGAGAGAGAGTGTGACTCTGTGTGTGAGAGAGAGAGTGTGACTCTGTGTGTGTGTTTGAGAGAGTGTGACTGTGTGTGTGTGTGTGTGTGTGTGTGTGTGTGTGTGTGTGTGTGCATGTGTGTGTGAGAGAGAGTGTGACTCTGTGTGTGTGACTCTGTGTGTGTGTGTGTGTGACTCTGTGTGTGTGTGACTGTGTGTGTGTGTGTGTGTGTGTGTGTGTGACTCTGTGTGTCGTGTGTGTGACTGTGTGTGTGTGTGTGTGTGTGTGTGTGTGTGTGTGTGTGTGACTCTGTGTGTCGTGTGTGTGACTCTGTGTGTGTGTGTGTGTGTGTGTGTGTGTGTGTGTGTGTGTGTGTGTGTGTGTGTGTGTGACTCTGTGTGTGTGTGTGTGTGTGTGTGTGTGTGTGTGTGTGTGAGAGAGAGTGTGACTCTGTGTGTGTGTGTGTGTGTGTGTGTGTGTGTGACTCTGTGTGTGCGTGTGTGTGTGTGTGTGTGTGCATGTGTGAGAGAGAGTGTGACTCTGTGTGTGTATTATGGGGCTGAATTATCTCTGAAACGGGCTGATATTTGTGTCCAGACTCTTCCCTACTCCTGGAGAGAGTGGAGGGCCTGTTCCGCCGTCCCTAACCTCCCGCCGTGTTCGAGAGTCCCTCACCCGCCTCCCAGCCAGGTGAGCCCTGTGACACCACTGCTCTGTGCCCCCACTCCACCCCTCCCCCAAACACCAAACCCTACTCCACCCCTCTCCCCAACACCAAACCCCACTCCACCCCTGTCCCCCCAACACCAAACCCCACTCCACCCCTCTCCCCCAAACACCAAACCCCACTCCACCCCTCTCCCCCAAACACCAAACCCCACTCCACCCCTCTCCCCCCAACACCAAACCCCACTCCACCCCTCTCCCCCAAACACCAAACCCCACTCCACCCCTCTCCCCCCAACACCAAACCCCACTCCACCCCTCTCCCCCAAACACCAAACCCCACTCCACCCCTCTCCCCCCAACACCAAACCCCACTCCACCCCTCTCCCCCAAACACCAAACCCCACTCCACCCCTCTCCCCCAAACACCAAACCCTACTCCACCCCTCTCCCCAACACCAAACCCCACTCCACCCCTCTCCCCCAAACACCAAACCCTACTCCACCCCTCTCCCCAACACCAAACCCCACTCCACCCCTCTCCCCAACACCAAACCCCACTCCACCCCTCTCCCCCAAACACCAAACCACACGCCACCCCTCTCCCCAACACCAAACCCCACTCCACCCCTCTCCCCCAAACACCAAACCCCACTCCACCCCTCTCCCCAACACCAAACCTCACTCCACCCCTCTCCCCAACACCAAACCCCACTCCACCCCTCTGCCCCAAACACCAAACCCCACTCCACCCCTCTGCCCCAAACACCAAACCCCACTCCACCCCTCTCCCCCAAACACCAAACCCCACTCCACCCCTCTGCCCCAAACACCAAACCCCACTCCACCCCTGTCCCCCAAACACCAAACCACACACCACCCGTCTCCCCAACACCAAACCACACAGTGTTTCCCTCCAGAGACCCTGCCTGCAGAGACGCATGCTCCGTGTCAGAGTCCCCCGGTCCGAGTCCCCCGGTCCGAGTCCCCCGGTCCGAGTCCCCCGGTCCGAGTCCCCCGGTCCGAGTCCCCCGGTCAGAGTCCCCCGGTCAGAGTCCCGCTCTTTGCTCTGCTCTCCCGACCATTTCCTTTGCTTCACCTTGCAGCCCGCAGTACAGACACTCGAATCCCTACGCCTTCAACGACACATCTCCCTACCCACCATCAGGGGGCGCCCTCTCCCAGAGGCAGAGGTCAACGTCCACGCCCAATGTGCACATGGTCAGCACCGCCCTGCCTGTGGACAGCAGCATGATCGAGGTAAAGGCCGTCTCTGATTGGCCCAGAGAGGCGACCTTAGAGTGACCGCAGGGAGAAGCCCATATGACTGTTCTCACACCTCAGCAACTCCAGGCAGTATTCTGTGATCTCTCCTCTCTCTGTGCAGACATGATCTCAGTCTTTGCAGTTTGTCTTTAATTTGGTCCTTTTCTTTCCTGCTTGGTTGTTGTTTGCCGCTTTCTCTGCTTTGAAATCTTCACTGGGGATTGAATACCTGGGTGTCACAGTAATGTGTGAAATTCGAATGAGAACAACTGTCGTAAAAACTGAGGTGAAATTAAAAGTTAGCAGGGTCTGAAGGGACACCCAGGTATCCCTCATTTTTCCTCCTCTCCCTGTCTTAATCCTTCTCCTCTTTCCCTCTCTCTCCCTCTCACTCTTTTCTGGTTCTCTCTCTCCCTTTTTCTTCTCTACATCTGTCCCTCTGTCTCTCTCCCTCCCACTCTCTCCTCTCTGTCTATCCCCTTCTTTCCCTCCCTCTCTGTCCCCCTCTCTCTGCCTCTCTCCCTCTCCCTCCCTCTCTGTCCCCCTCTCTCTGCCTCTCTCCTTGTCCTTCCCTCTCTCTCCTCCTTGCTCCCTCTCCTTCCCTCACTCTCTCTCCTCTCTGTCTGTCCCCTTCTTTCCCTCCCTCTCTGTCCCCCTCTCTCTGCCTCTCTCCTTGTCCTTCCCTCACTCTTTCTCCTCTCTGTCTCTCCCCCTTGCTCCCTCTCCTTCCCTCACTCTTTCTCCTCTCTGTCTCTCTCCCTCTCCTTCCCTCCCACTCTCTCCTCTCTGTCTGTCCCCTTCTTTCCCTCCCTCTCTGTCCCCCTCTCTCTGCCTCTCTCCTTGTCCTTCCCTCTCTCTCCTCCTTGCTCCCTCTCCTTCCCTCTCTCTCTCTCTTCTCTGTCTCTCCCCTTCTTTCCCTCCCTCTCTCTCCCTCTCTCTCTCTGTCTCTCCCCCTTGCTCCCTCTCCTTCCCTCCCACTCTCTCCTCTCTGTCTATCCCTCTCCTTCCCTCCCTCTCTGTCCCCCTCTCTCTGCCTCTCTCCTTCCCTCCCTCTCTCTCTCTCTTCTCTGTCTCTCACCCTCTCCTTCCCTCACTCTTTCTCTTCTCTGTCTCTCCTCCTTGCTTCCTCTCCTTCCCTCCCACTCTCTCCTCTCTGTCTATCCCCTTCTTTCCCTCCCTCTCTCTCCCTCTCTCTCCCTCTCTCTCCTCCTCTCTCCCTCTCCTTCCCTCTCTCTCCCTCTTCTCTGTCTCTCTCCCTTGCTTCCTCTCTCTCTCTCCCTCCCTCTCTCTCTCTCTCTCTGTCTCTCCCCCTTGCTCCCTCTCCTTCCCTCACTCTCTCTCCTCTCTGTCTCTCTCCCTCTCCTTCCCTCCCTCTCTCTCTCTCTCTCTGTCTCTCCCCCTTGCTCCCTCTCCTTCCCTCACTCTCTCTCCTCTCTGTCTCTCTCCCTCTCCTTCCCTCCCTCTCTCTCTCTCTCTCTGTCTCTCCCCCTTGCTCCCTCTCCTTCCCTCTCTCTCTCTCTTCTCTGTCTCTCCCCCTTGCTCCCTCTCTCTTTCTCCTACTCCTCTGTGTTGTGGGCTGGTGGGGAGTAGTTAGATTGCCTGAATGCTTCTCCCAGCTCCTGGTGCCGCTGGTTTTGGCTGAAGAGAAGAGTAGGTATGGCTCGCTTCTTCAGCTCTTTAACTGAAGGCCCCGCAGAGGAGCTTGAAAAGGTTAGGAGTGAGACCCAGTCGGCCTGACTGCTGCCTGACCTGTCAGACACTGCACTGCTGCTGACAGAGTGTTTCACTGCCCGCAGCACGCACACACACGCACACACGTGTGCGCACGCACACACACACACAGGCACACACACCGTGCATGTACCTAAAAACACATATATGCATGCACGCATGCACAAACACACAGACACTTGGCATGCAACACACAGGCATACACACACACACACACACACACGGCATGCAGCACGCAAACACACACACGCAGCATGCAAAACACGTAACAGTGTTGGATCATCCTCAGTCTGTGTGTTAATTTAGATCTAAATTTCTGTGCACACAAGACTGTACAAGAAAAATCTTTCTCATTTTTCAAAGACTGAAAGTCATTCATTTCCTTCTGATGAATTTGCCATTTAAAGAAAATATACCTAGCATAGGTCATAAGAAAAGTGTTTTGTTTTCATGTTTTTTTTTCCTCATATAATAAGCAAACACAGAAAAATGTATATCATTATTGTGATTTATGAAAACCTTACAGTGTGGAAAAATGAGAAATTTGTGGCATCACATTTTACTTTTGCATTTTAGTATCATGTGAGAGCTTTTGTCCAGACAGCTCCTCCCACTTCTGTGCTGTCTTGGTGTACTATGTGTAGTTTCACAACTGATAACCTGTTTTCCTCAGAGATATTTCCTGCTTCTAATGGTGTATTTGAAGATTAAAGTGTGCCATTTATGGAGTTTATTCTTGGCTTCAGCAGCAGAATGTGTGACCATGTAACTCTCTCTTTCCTAGGATGCCATACGAGGTCATGAATCAGGTAAGGCCACAGAAGCGCCAGTGACGTTGTGAAGTTGTGATGCTGGTTAGTTGAGAGGATGGGTGTTAGCTTAGGAGAGCTGCGCTCTGCAGAGTCTGACCCTGTGGGTGTCTCCCCCGTTACTCTCATGCAGGAAGCCCCATGAACCTGAGCCCCACAGGATGGTCCCAGTCCAAGCCCGCCGTGGCCACGCCCAGGGAGCGGGGGTCCACCTCCGGCACACACAAACACGACAAAAACAAAATCGTGAGTGCCGCTCTGAGCTGTTGTCTCAAGTCGGGAGACATCTGTTTGTCTGAGGCAGCAGATACCTGTCTGACAGGAGAAGCCTGTCTTCCTGTGTCAGGAGAAGCCTGTCTGTCTGTCTGTGTCAGGAGAAGCCTGTCTGTCTGTCTGTGTCAGGAGAAGCCTGTCTGTCTGTGTCAGGAGAAGCCTGTCTGTCTGTCTGTCTGTGTCAGGAGAAGCCTGTCTGTCTGTCTGTCTGTGTCAGGAGAAGCCTGTCTGTCTGTCTGTCTGTGTCAGGAGAAGCCTGTCTGCCTGTCTGTGTCAGGAGAAGCCTGTCTGTCTGCCTGTGTCAGGAGAAGCCTGTCTGTGTCAGGAGAAGCCTGTCTGTCTGTGTCAGGAGAAGCCTGTCTGTCTGTGTCAGGAGAAGCCTGTCTGTCTGTCTGTCTGTGACAGGAGAAGCCTGTCTGTCTGTGTCAGGAGAAGCCTGTCTGTCTGTGTCAGGAGAAGCCTGTCTGTCTGTGTCAGGAGAAGCCTGTCTGTCTGCCTGTGTCAGGAGAAGCCTGTCTGTGTCAGGAGAAGCCTGTCTGTCTGTGTCAGGAGAAGCCTGTCTGTCTGTGTCAGGAGAAGCCTGTCTGTCTGTCTGTGTCAGGAGAAGCCTGTCTGTCTGTCTGTGTCAGGAGAAGCCTGTCTGTGACAGCTAACCCATCTTTCCCCCCACAGCGTCCCAGAGACAAGAGGGACTCCAGCTATTACTGGGAGATCGAGGCCAGCGAGGTGACGCTGCTGTCGCGCATCGGCTCCGGCTCCTTTGGGACCGTGTACAAAGGGAAGTGGCATGGTGAGTCACCTGTGTCCCACCTGCCCGTTACCATAGCGACACCAGGTGCCGAGCGGTGTCGCTGAACTGCTGAAACATCAGGGACACGGTGTTCAGTGTAGTCTGTTGTCTGTGGTGCTGAGTGCAGTCTATAGGAGCCTGTTTTCTCTGTGGTGGTAAGTGCAGTACTGCTTGGTTTTGGCAGGTGACGTGGCAGTGAAGATTCTGAAGGTGACCGACCCCACGCCGGAGCAGTTCCAGGCCTTCCGAAACGAGGTGGCAGTGCTCAGGTGAAAGAGCCGAGGAGGGAGGAGTCACAGTGCTCAGTGCTGATTTAGCTGCCCTCCAAAGCACCGACTCATCCCTGTGCAGATTTAGCGTGTTCTTATGAGTGCTCTTGGATAACCTATGGGGTCTCTCCCCCTCTCTCTCGCAGGAAGACCAGGCATGTTAATATCTTGCTGTTTATGGGCTACATGACGAAGGAGAACCTGGCCATCGTCACGCAGTGGTGTGAGGGCAGCAGCCTCTACAAGCACCTGCACGTCCTGGAGACCAACTTCCAGATGTTCCAGCTGATCGACATCGCCAGGCAGACGGCACAGGGCATGGAGTGAGTCCGCAATGCGGTGTCACGCTGTGACATCACTCCCATCCTGCACTGCTCCTCAACGTCT
>NC_050589.1:1474204-1481704 GCF_013368585.1 Megalops cyprinoides | reverse complement strand
ACCAGCTGAAGGCCCTGAAATACCACGGCTGGGTCAAAACTGGTCGTTTTTGGCACTCGGTGAAAACCATACAAACTTGACTGTATGAGTTCTTCTGGTCTTGCATTGTCTTGCAGTGTGAACCAATGTCAGTGTCTCATGAAAGTAGCATACCTGAATTGATCTCTCTACGTATACATATATGAGGTAAACCCCGGGGAACCTATCACCAATCACAGCACTTTGCCTGTGGTAAACGCACGGTCACGATCAGGCTACAACATCGAAGAAGTGACACGACACACGTATTTCGCACAGTTTCACCCGTTGAACAACTTTACCGTCTGACCTCTGCATGAAACTGCCCACCGCGCCCTTTCTGGGCCTCGGAAACAGATGCCACAGTTTCGTGTGAACGTCAGAAAAACAACAGCACACTCAATATTTCTGAACTGACACACAGTTATGTAACAGAGCAGGCAGGGGGATGAATACAGGGCTGATTCAGGACCAGAACACACTTATGTTAAACACAGCATTCCCTAAGCCGCTGGCCGCCGGCCGCCACGCTCCCACTAGTCAGAGAAAAGACTGGCGAAGGACTTGCGCAGGTTCCTGATGGTGTCGGCCTTGGCGGTGTCCTCGCTGCTGGAGCGGAAGAAGGACATCTCTCCGATGGCGTTGAAGGCGTTGGTCAGAGACTGAGACTTACTGTGAAACGAGAGGAGCAGAACACCCAGGATCAGGAGGGTGAGTTTGCATCTCTTCATGATCTGAGCAGTATGAAGGACCAAAGGAATGTGTTTCGTTTCTGCTTTGAAATTAAGCAGGAGATGTGTAACAGTGCAAAGCATACTCCCATACTGAATACATGGATTAAATCTGGCATTCAAAAAATGCTGGTTAGTGTGGTTTTGCTTGCTAATGCAGTACTGAATGACAGTACACGACTGGATTGACTCTTACTTCAGCTGTGGATGTGATGGTGTCCCCTGCGCTGTTGGCTGCTGTTCAACGGGGGCCTCAGCCTGAGCCTGTGGCTTAGGCTGGGCCTGAGGATTAGGCTGGGCCTGAGGTTTAACCTGGCCCTGAGGCTTAGGCTGACCTTGGGGTTGCGGCTTAGCCTGGGCCTGAGGATTAGCCTGGGCCTGAGGATTAGCCTGGGCCGGAGGTTTAGCCTGGGCCGGTGGTTTCGGTTGAGCCTGAGGATTAGGTTGAGTCTGGGGTTTAGGCTGGGCCTGGGGTTGGGGTTTAGGCTGGGCCTGGGGTTGGGGTTTAGGCTGGACCTGAACATTAGGCTGACTCTGGGGCTTAGGCTGGGCCTGAGGTTGGGGTTTAGGCAGGGGCTGAGGACTAGGTTGAGCCTGAGGCTTAGATTGGAAGTCTTCAGTCTCAGGCTCTGGCTGGACCTGTGTCTTAGGGTGGGGCTGGGGCTCTGATTGGGGTGGGGGTTGGGGCTGGGCCTGGGCCTGCACTTTAGGCTGAGGTGGGTCCTGGGTGGTGAGTTGCACGTGGGGCTTGGGAGGAGTCTGGGGTTTGGGCTGGGTCGGGGGCTTAGGGTAGGTCTGGGGTTTAGCCTGAGCCAGGGGTGGCGACTGAGTTTGGGGTGTGGGCTTTTGCTTGGGTTCAGGTTTAGGCTGGGGCTGGACCTTTGCAGGAGAAGGGGGGAGATCCTGGGGCGGTGCTTCTGCTGCAGGCTGGACCTGAGAGAGGACCTGCTCCTGAGCCTTCAGCTGGGGTTTGGGCAGGATCTTGGGTGGAGGAGACATCTGGGGCTTTGGCTGAAGCTGAGGTTTGGAATTGCGCCGTACGGGGGGAATGGGTTTGGGAGGTAGCGGTTTTGGGGGCAGTGCTTTTGCAGGCACCTCCTCAGGTTTCCCCGGGACAGGGGACTCCTGCCCCCGAGGCTGGGGCTGCTGGGTGGTGGGGGCAGGTACAGTAGGGGGGGTGGGCTCAGGGACGGGGGTGGAGATGGGGATGAGAACAGGGGTGGGGTCCTGAGCAGGCAGCGGGGGGGAGATGGGGGCGGGGGCAGTGACAGGGGCGGGGTCGGGTTCAGGGACAGGGGTAGGGATTAGAATGGGGGTGGGGTCATGAGCAGGGACTGGAGGGGAGATTGGGGCAGGAGCTGTGAGTTCTGGTTCTGTAACGGCGGCAGGGACCTCAGCCAGGTCTGGGACAAGGACTGGCTCCAGTATGGGGGTGGGGTCAGAAATGGGGGCGGAGACTGGCTCAAGGATGGGGGCAGGCTCAGTGATGGGGGAGGTGGTTGTGATGGGGGCGGGAACTGGCTCAAGAATAGAGGCAAGGTCAATGATCGGGGCAGGGACTGGTTCAATGATGGGGGCGGAGTCAGTGATGGAGGGAGGGACTGGTTCAATAATGGGGGCGGGCTCAGTGATTGGAGCAGGGACTGGTTCAAGGATGGGGGCAGGGTCAGCAATTGGGGAGGTGGTGGTGATGGGGGAGGGGACTGGTTCAGTGATGGGGGCGGAGACTGGCTCAATAATGGGGGCAGGGGGTGAAGCAGGGGAGGGGGCTTTGGGTGAGATGGGGGAGGGGGCTTTGGTTGGGGAGGGGGTGGGAACAGGAGCAGTGACCTGAGGAGAAATGGGGGAGGGAGATTTGGTGGGGGAGGGGGTAGGGACTTGAGCAGGGACTGGCT
Source organism: Megalops cyprinoides (assembly GCF_013368585.1). Taxonomy (NCBI): domain Eukaryota; kingdom Metazoa; phylum Chordata; class Actinopteri; order Elopiformes; family Megalopidae; genus Megalops; species Megalops cyprinoides. The sequence continues at coordinate 1,479,060 of NC_050589.1, read as the reverse complement.
CGGGGGCGGGGGCAGGGGCAGGGGCGGGGGCGGCAGCAGGGGCAGGTGCAGGGGCGGGGGCGGGGGCAGGGGCGGTCTGAGGCTCCTCTCTTTCAGGTTGGGGTTCTTCAGTTTGCCCCGGGGCCCCTGCGGTCAGAACAAGAAACACTTTAAAATGGTGTGTAAAAACATTTTTATAAATACAGACACATGCCTGCATACACAAATATGCATACATGCTTCTAAACACACACACATGCACACAAATGTAAGTAAAGGCATTGAGCTCTCACCCCGTAGTTAGGACACTATTAATAAGTAAATACCAAAACAAGACAAAGCAAATCTAATGGTAATAACGCATAAACTGGAAATTCAGATTTAGACACTTAGTTTTACACAGCAGCCCTTAAGAAAAGTTCTGTGATCACACACACAGGCTCAGCCAGGAAAAAAGGCACTGACACTGCAGTGAGAGGAAACCCAGCTCTCAACACTGTCCAGTCTGACACCATCATCGTCAGTGTTATTAGCAGCAGGACTCGTGGTCCTCCTTTAAGGGGACACCTCAGTTTGGCCGAACCTGTTCTGGTCTTACTGCAGTGTCATTAAAGTGCAGGAGGAGAGGTGTACCTAGCTTGTACCTTGTCTGGCCAACCATTGAAAACTGGTCATGCGGTTCTTCTAATATTGTTGACCCCTTATGGTTTGTTGCTTGTGCTGTACTCTGCCTCACTTGTAAGTGGCTTTGGATAAAAGCGTTTGCCAAATGAATGAAGAACGAATAAAGATGGAGAACCTTGTGGGGATGGACGCTGAGCCGGGACTCTGGGAGTGGCCAGGGCTTCCTGTGGGGGCGTGCTCTGGAAGACAGACAGCCAATCAGGTTAGTGGTGGGGGGCAGTCTTGCAGCAGCAGATACAGTATTGCGAGCTGGACAGACGCATCTCAGGCACTGTGACCACCGACTCCCACTGATGACATCACAGATCTGGAGCTGTTAGAGTTCTGCTGAGGTCCTGCAGAGCTCTCTCTGTTTGAAATGGTTTAGGTTTAGCGTGATGGACAGTTTTTTTGTGTGCATTAACAGGAGATTCTGAGTCACAAGATAAAAGAGGTATTACACATACAGTCTAGTTCAACACATAAAAACATTTCACACATTTATATGTGTTCACCTCCTCATCAGCCTTCTACCTGCCCCTACAGTGATGCTGCAGTCTGTCCATGATGATACTTCCCCTTTACCTGCGTGGCACTACCTGTGCGAGGCCACACCTGCACGACACTACCTGTAGGAGGCGCTACCTTTCTGGGCTGAACAGTGGTTGGTCTCTGTGGAGGTCGGGCAGGTGTCCGTGACACTTCTTGGTTCATTCTGGCCACAACAAGATCTGCGATGATCTGTCTGTCCTCGGCCTGGTCCTCTCCGATCAACGGCATGGACGACCCCAGCACCTGGCACCAAACACCGTGAATATGAACACCTAATGCTCCAAATACCATTAATATACACACCTAATACCCCAAATACCATTAATATACACACCTAGCACCCCAAACACTGTTAATATGAGCATCTAGTACCCCAAATACCATTAATATACACACCCAGCACCCCAAACGCCATTATTATGAGCACCTAGTATCTCTAAATAATGTTAATATCAAACCTAGCATTAAACACTGTTATTATGTATACTTAATAACCCCAAATAATGTTAATATACACACCTATCCCCCCACTCAGACAACAGAATAAATTATCAGGACAGTGGAGTTGAAATTGTTTTATTCTTGTAAAATTCCTAGACAGAAAAGTTGGCGTGTGCTGTCTAGAGTTTGATTTTTTTTTCCAATTGCAGTATGAAGCTAGTTAATTTAATTGCTGGCTTCACTTGCTTCTAGCTGGTTATTTTGGCTGGCTGACTAACCATAGTTAGCATATTGCCTACATGGTTGTAAATAGAGAGCATTGTGGATCGGCTCTTATGTGACTTTGTATCCATTAGTTACAAAGAAAAAATTGCATTAAATCAGGGCGTAGACCAAAACATGCTGTTAGTTTGGTTTGGGATGCAGAAGTCTGTCTTTTCAGTCCTTCTGGTGTAAGAAGGGAGAGTGGTTTACTGGTGGCTAAGCAAAAGCCCCGCTGTCCCAGTCTGCTGATGTGGGCAACAATGTGATTTGATGATTTCTGCATTTCTGTCAGAGCAGAAGGCATGAGAATTGTAAAGAGCACATCAGTGAAAGTGTCTGATTAATTCTGCTGGGCAGAATGCGAGTTAAGCATGCAGTGGGTGACGGTGCTCATCTGCAAGCGGCAAAACATCACTAAACCGTGAGGAAATATAGAACAGGCCCTAAATGTTTGATCAGCTCATCCTCCTCTTTCTGGCAACAGGAACAGTCTGTTAGAGGGTACCATGAGGCTGAAGACTCAGGACAATAAGGGCGATTACAAGAAGTTAATGATGGATTGCTGGCTGTGTCTTCTTGTACATCAGCTGTAACAGAATGGTTTGGTTGCCTCCATTTCTCTACATTGCTAAAGAGTCATTGCAGCTCCTTTTTGAATTGCCTGTTACCCCAAAGCTCTCCATAACTATGTTATATCAATGTCATAAAATCGTTAAAGAACGTTTCACCATTTTTTTTAAATCGATGTCTCAGATGGCTGCCTGAGCGTTTACTCTTGTGGATGCACCATCTGCCTATTATTTGCCTTCAGTGTCAGCAGGCGGTTTGCAGGGAGAGATCAGCATTCAGTGCAGGACAGACACACCGCAGAGGAGCATGACTCAGCTCCTCCACACCCACAGCGGCTGCGCTGGCCTCAGCTGGCCAGCACTCTGAATACCTATCAAACTCTCAGGTTGCAGTAGTTCAGGAGTAGAAGATATTTTGTATTCATATGAAGTGTTGAATCATGTGCTGCTGTCCTTAGTCCGTGGTGGAAGGCTGTTTTCCTATATGAGGTGTTGAATCATGTGCTGCTGTCCTTAGTCCGTGGTGGAAGGCTGTTTTCCTATATGAGGTGTTGAATCATGTGCTGCTGTCCTTAGTCCGTGGTGGAAGGCTGTTTTCCTATATGAGGTGTTGAATCATGTGCTGCTGTCCTTAGTCCGTGGTGGAAGGCTGTTTTCCTATATGAGGTGTTGAATCATGTGCTGCTGTCCTTAGTCCGTGGTGGAAGGCTGTTTTCCTTGTCTCTGTTGCTATGGTCTTGCTTGCGTCGGCACTAAGCATGTCAAATTAATTTAATTTAATTTGAACTGTAAGCAATTAGCTGTATTCTCTTGCGTTTGTTTCCTAATTAATTGCAGAAGTAAAAATATCCTCCTCAGAAACCAGCCTCCTAAGGTTTACAGCCCACCAGCAACCACTGATCCACACCTGCCTTCCGAAACAGTACTCATATACCAGCCAGTCTGTCAGATATCTTTTCCTTAGTATAGAGTGAAGTCTATTGATTATTAGCTCTGTACTCTTGAAAACTGTACTTTATAGTTTAATTGTCCTCTTTCACATTTACCTGTTATTTTTTTTAACATAATCAATACATTTGGAAGCGACCACTGACATCCTCTCTGGTCCCCTCTCCTCCCCCTATCACAATCAGCACACTGCATGCGGAGGTGTGGTCAGCTGTGACCCGCCCACCTCTGTCACGTAGTCCCTGCCATCCTTGCCATGAATGGCTTTGACTGCGCAGATGTCCAGCCCCCCAAACAGCTCCGAGCAGGTGTCCACCCACAGCTTATACCTGCCAGGGAACACAACACACTGTGTGTTTAGCGAGTGTGTGTGTGCGTGTGTGTGTGTGTGTGTGTGTGTGTGCGCAGGCGTGTGTGTGTGCGCAGGTGTGTGTGTGTGCGCAGGTGTGTGTGTGTGTGTGCAGGTGTGTGTGTGTGCGCGTTTGTGTGTGTGAGAGTTTGTGTGTGCGCGTTTGTGTGTGTGCATGTGTGTGTGAGAGTGTGTGTGTGTGTGCGTGCGCGCGTGCGTGTGCGTGTGTGTGCGCATGTGCGTGTGTGTGTGCGTGCATCTGTGCGTGTGTGTGCATATATGTGTGTGTGTGTGTGTGTGTGTGTGTGTGTGTGTCTGAGAACCTCTACACCCCACGCCAATACAAGAGTGATTTACTACAGCAATCAGGGTAATGTACCCTCCCTGGCAACAGTACAGTTTCTATGACCCTGTATGTCCACTAGAGGGTGCTGTCATGCAGCCTGCTCACCGGTCAGTCATGGCCACCTGCTGCAGCATGGCAGAGTCACTGTTGGTCTTCCAGTTCCCAGAGAGAGAGGTCCTCCTGCACGCGCAAAAGACATTTCTCAGGGTCACAGACACAAGACGCTGAGGCAGAGTTACACACATACACACATACACACACACACGCACATACACTCACACACATGCGCGCACTCGCACGCACACACACACACACACACACACACAATTGCAGTAACACTACAGATAACAGGAGCAGTGTACATACGCTCCACTAATTACTGAGAGAGATGCCAGGAGGATCTCACTCATTCAGACTCTGAGAAATTTCGCCTGTCAGGCGACTTGGCTGGGTTTCCCTCTCAGCTGGAGCTGCCTCAGCCTCTCTACATCTGTTACGCTTCTACCAAACCAATTAAGCTGACGAGAATCCTCTTCCTGCATCTTCCCCTCGCATCTTCAGCCTGTTCTCCATCGCTTTCTTTTTCATTAACAATTAGCACAGCATAGCTATGCCTGGGGCCATCGATTTCTGAGCTCTTGATGAGCCAGAGCGTGTGGTTATCTTAAGCTGCGCAGTTTTCATCAGGAGTCGGATGCACTAAACACAGGGCCATACTGCAATCATTAAGAAACACACCAAATGC
>NC_050589.1:1429204-1469204 GCF_013368585.1 Megalops cyprinoides | reverse complement strand
GCAGCCTCACTGCGATACACACAGAATCTGCAGCCTCGCTGCGATACACACGGAATCTGCAGCTTTACTGCGATACACACAGAATCTGCAGCTTTACTGCGATACACACGGAATCTGCAGCCTCACTGCGATACACACGGAATCTGCAGCCTCACTGCGATACACACGGAATCTGCAGCTTTACTGCGATACACACAGAATCTGCAGCTTTACTGCGATACACACGGAATCTGCAGCCTCACTGCGATACACACGGAATCTGCAGCCTCACTGCGATACACACGGAATCTGCAGCCTCACTGCGATACACACGGAATCTGCAGCCTCACTGCGATACACACAGAATCTGCAGCCTCACTGCGATACACACGGAATCTGCAGCTTTACTGCGATACACACAGAATCTGCAGCTTTACTGCGATACACACGGAATCTGCAGCCTCACTGCGATACACACGGAATCTGCAGCCTCACTGCGATACACACGGAATCTGCAGCTTTACTGCGATACACACAGAATCTGCAGCTTTACTGCGATACACACGGAATCTGCAGCCTCACTGCGATACACACGGAATCTGCAGCCTCACTGCGATACACACGGAATCTGCAGCCTCACTGCGATACACACGGAATCTGCAGCTTTACTGCGTTACACACGGAATCTGCAGCCTCACTGCGGACAAAACAGCTGCTGTAGCTGTCTTCACTAAAAACAATGACCGCAGCTGTTGCCTTCGCTCTCCCTCTCTCTCTCTCCCTCCCTCTCTCTCTCCCTCTCTCTCTCTCTCCCTCCCTAACTCATTCAATATGTATCGCAGCACTTATAGGGGCTGATGAACAGTCTGATACTGAATTGCCTCTGTGATGCATGAAAGGCATTTTAAAACTATTACGTGTGTCTTTTATCCTTTCTGCTGCCGTGAGTGAGATTGCCCTCTTTATCCTGGTGGCTGCTCACTCTCTCCGTCATCTGACGGAGATTAGCATGAAGAAGCTCCAGCAGACGCAGCTGACTCTAATGACAGACCGAGCGCTGAGGGACCACGCCTCCGCTCTCTGCCTCCTCCAGGTTCCCCAGGAAAGAGCCCTGAGCCAATCAGCCGCCTGAGGGCTTTGCCACAGCATCCATCCTGCAGAACGGGCCTCTCCGGACGGCCAAGGGAACAGGTGCACTTAGAGGGATATTGCTTTTTTTGCCCGGAGCCGTTAGCGTTCTCCAGATGGATCGGCTGTGTTTGCAATGAGTGCTGAAGTTGATGGGTGTGCTGCAGCTTTCGGGAACCCCTGTGTGTGTGGGCTCAGTGCTGCTGACCCAATCCATCATCCATGCAGTTGTTTGATGAAGCTCCAGTGTCCTGCTTTTTTTTAACTTGTACTAAAATATATCAATCTATCGATCTGTGGTTCTGCTCCAGGAAAACACAGAGGTTGCTCCAGGCAGTCTGAGAGCAACTTTGAAAGCAATCAAAGATGTGAAGGTGTGTCTTTATCCTATTTCACATAAAAACTGCAAACGGTCAGGCCTCAGTGCAAGCCAGCCTGAACAGTGGCCTTGCATCTTTCGTTTGATCGTTGTGTCGTCTAACGGCTGCATCTGATTGGTGTTTGCAGACAGCACATGCCGCTCTGTGCGATGGTGCAGGTCTGATGTCCAGTGTGGTGTGTGTTCAGTGGCTGTGTCACACCAAGGCCCCTGATCACATCGCTTAGCAACAGCAGCCTCTTAGGCCCGGAGCAGCAGCCAATGCTGTCATTACAGTCTGCCCTTCAGGAAAACCCGGAAAGTCGATGCGGTTCAGTTTTTTAATGAACTTCTGAGTGACAAGGCGGGTCGTAGTGAATGCATCTGTGCTTTTACACCTGAATCAAATCTGTGTGGCATCATTGTAGCAGTGGGTACACCGAGACAGCCTTTAAGAGCACATTTTCCCCGAAAGCGAAAAGGTTCGTAAGGCCGAGGAACAAAATGCATGACTCTCACATAATTCTCTTTGATCTCGCAGCATCACAGAAACATCTGGATTCGTATCTGTGTGCAGACAGGAGGAGTTTTCTCCCTGGCTAAGCCTACGCTCAGATACAAGACAGGACCACATAGATGATGGTAAAATCATCCCTCTATTTACCCATCAGCTTCTGTTTTTAATGCATCTGAAGTGGGACCTGGAGCAGCAGATCAGTTACAGGCCCTATAAGCAGGGAGGAAGGTAAACACATTATTGGAGACACGTGCAGGTTCAGATTCTCTCCATAACGACCAGCTTCCCGGAGGCCCAGAGCAGAGTGTTTTTATCGATTATGCGGTCATGAGAAGGCCAGTTTCCGCCCGCAGAGAGAGCGAGGGAGAGGGAGAATGAGAGGGTGAAGGAAAGAGAGCAAGAGAGAGAGAGAGAATGAGAGGGTGAAGGAGAGGGAGTGAGAGAAAGGGAGGAGGGGAGGGGGGGGAGAGGAATGCCCGTCCCTGTAACACAGAGGACAAACGAAGTCGGGGGGGGGGAGACCAAGCAGGAGAGCCAGTGCAATGTGAGCTGAATATCAGAGACCAGCTCGCAGTTTCTGCTCAAACACATTCCGTTTGAGCAGGGCTATTCAATTCAATCAATTAATTAATCATTAATTCATTTTCTACAGAGGTGTGTTAAAACCAGAGTACTAACTGTTTTGAAACTAACCCTTTCCTCTCTTTGAAAACATTGTCAGATTTAGCAGCACCAGAGAGACACAACGGCCAATCAGATCCCTCTAAATTTAAAATTTGTTTCGGGTGTGGGGCATGGCTAGACCATGCTTCGTGGCTCAGCAGTGAGCTAAAATCCAGGTGTGGGATACCTTTAGGCACATCTGGAAGAATGCCACAGCAGGCTGTGTTGCATTTAAGGCAGAATGGTAGGACCATTTCAGCACCATTTCATTCCAAGTAGCAGAGCTCTGCTCTCAGCACATCCAGATAGATGATGCACACAGGTGATCTGCGATTTCACAGGTGAAACACAAAAGGTAAGGAATGTCGTTTAACATGAGAAAACAGGCAAAATACATTGCAAAATATCAATCATTGTCACTCAGTCATGCAACCTATTTATGGATAAATGTACTTGGTAGTACAGTATAGGTGATATTTAGAAAGTGTGTATTTGGATTATACAATGAATAATTTAAAGGCAGGCAGAATTTGCCCATTGCGACATCAGTGAGAGAATTGTTCAGAAGTGTTCAGTGGGTATGGTTGTTCTGTAGTAGCAGGAGGGATTGGCAGCTCTGTTATTCCAGAAGGCGTTTGCCTTCTTTGGCAGTTCTCTTAGAATGGAAAATTTATATTCATATTAAACAGGCTAAGTCCTGCTGTGATACTGAGCAAGACTGGCCAAAAGGAATCATTAAACTGCCATCTTTAATTATTATATATGATTATAAGACAGCGATATTGCTACAGCATATGCAGGAGTGTTTGATTTCCCGACCTGTGGCGAGGATGATCGTTGTAATTATGAAATGTGTGTCATAAAGAATTGATGGCTATGTGGGAAAGGTCACAGAGGCTTGTGAATCCCTGAGGAATTATCCAATCAGCGGCAGGAAAGTGTCCTGGGGCCAGTCTGTGTGTGAGAGACGTGGGTGAGATTTTGGAGAGGGGCTGTCTGTGGGGATATTCGCAGGGCTGTGTGATGTGTAGTTCTCTTAGAAGGGCTGTCTGGATGTGTTGCTGGGCTGTATTCTCAGAGCTGGACAGGATGTGATAATCAGTCTGTGATGCTTAGCTGCTGCTGTGACACGGATCGAGTGGTGATGAACTGAGATTAAAATGTATGTTTAGATGCTTTTAGCAAATACATTTCAAACATAGCACCTGATCACAACTTAAGGGCCAAGGAATAAGCACATTATGATTGTCATACAATTCACAGTAAGTAGCAATAACAGCTGCCCTGTTTTGTGTGGTGTATCTGGTGAATTCGGTCACTTCCGTGAGCCGGCCGCTGCTGCCTCGGCCCTGAGGCACAGCGATCTGAAAGGCAGCCTGATTCTGCCTAACTCTCCCTGTCTGCGGCCTCTCCAGCAGAGATCAGGGGGGCTGGAGCAGGGCAGAGGGCCACTGCCTTCTGACATCACTAAACCTTCCGTCTTCAAACAAAGCCAAAGCATTTAAGCAGCCTCTGACAGTGATTAAGGGAAAGTCCCTGGATATTGGAGACACTAAATCAGACCTTTTTTAAATTGGGATTTTATTATTCATGAACTATTGCATTAAATAATTTTGCAATATTAAAACCAATCATCTTTTAATTAAATGGTCTCACACAAGCTAGAAATCTCAAATGCAGAAATTACGGATGTGATTTTTCACCAGAGGTGAGGGCAATACATCATCTACATCTAACCAATTATCTCGTGACTCCCCCCCAGCCCCTCCACACCCCAGTAAGGGCCAGCGAACCCGAGCAGCGCAGCCCCCTCTCTCCGGGTACCCCCACCCAATGGCAAGGCTTTAGTCCCTGATTAATGTCCATCTGACAGTGAAACGCTCTCTCTGTCTCCACGGCGCCCGGGGAAAGCAGAGAACTCTTTCATACTGCCTCTCACATTCCCATTCTACAGAACCCTCTGTGCTGCTCTGGCGGGCGGAGGAAGAGATTTATCTCCCTTCCGAGGCCAGATCACGACACCGAGCGTTCAGAGAGACCCCGCAGGTGCTCATATTACACGCCCTCATCACGCATCTACCATGCGCAAATGCAATATGTCATGAATGGCAGACTGGATTAATTTAGGCGTAGGAAAAAATAATCATTGCATATTTGAATATTCAAAATGCATTTAGGCAAAAGGATGATCATTGTAATGGCTCTGTCTGGCTGTGTAAAGATCAACCATAATCAAATCTACCAGTAAATTGGTAACTTGGGCCATTCTGTAAAGTGGTCCAACATTTAAAGCAATTTGTTCTGTTTCGCAGAGTACTGTTATAAAGTGATTCTCCTGTAAGTGATTTTGTGAATCACATTCAGTGGTTTGTCTGCAGCTCATCCTTGGCAATATTTGCTAGTCAGAAAAAATAAGATTTGGGACATACTTAAATATAATTGTGTGATCTACAGATGTGTTTGAGTGTGTAATCTAGAGGTGTGTCAGGCTGCCTAATCTACAGGTGGGTTGGACTATCTGAAGTACGGATGGGTTGGATTTTATTGTCTACTCTCTCTGACTGTCCTCTCAGCTCCGCCCTGAGCAGAGGGATTGCAGGAATGGATGAGTATCGGGATTCGTTTAGCTCTGATTGGAAAACGACAGGCACTGATTCCTCATTAACGGGCAGGGTGAGGGGTCAGCAAAGCCGTAAAGCGGAGAGAAATCTTACTAATTACTTTTCTTACTAACTTACACACTCAGCTGAACCCCTCTTGCTGCTGGGGGCTTTTTCAGTATGGTAACCCAGGCAGACAGCTGTGTGTCTGGCACCGCAGGAGAGGGTGCTTCTGTCTGGCCCTGTGTCCAGAGCGTGTCCTGCTGGGAGCAGAGCCCTCGGTCTGGAACATCCCTGTCGCCTCACGTTCGCCTCTCCGTCCCGCCCAATCTGGCGGCCCTCTGTGACTCATCTCACATTGTTTGATCTCTGACTCATCACTCTGCTCCATCCCTGGCCCATCGCTGCAGATCTGCAGAGTCATCACTGTTTAATCTGTTGAGGACAGAAACCCTCCCCCATCCTCTCCTCCATCGCCAGCATTACAGCCAAAGGCAGATTAGGCTGAAGCTGTTCCAGGACACACCCCTGATGGGAGGTGCTGTTCCAGGACACACCCCTGATGGGAGGTGCAGTTCCAGGACACACCCCATAAGGGGAGGTGCTGTTCCAGGACACACCCCATAAGGGGAGGTGCTGTTCCAGGACACACCCCATTGAGGACAAAAGGGGAGCTCTGACATCACGCACATGACGTCTGATGCCAGATATTTCCTCCAGGTTGGTAGCAGAAATGTGTATCTGTACGGGAGAGTGGAAGGGTGGGGGAGTCAGAGCAGAGTCAGAGGTGTAGGGGCAGATCACCATGCAGGAGGAGGGTAAGTCCCCTTCCCTGCAGGGAAACCCTCTGCTGGGGGATAGAGGGTGTGGGGGCAGCATTTGGGGGTCACTATGCACTAAGCTCAGCTAACCACGCACTGAGCTCTGCTACGCAACACTCTATCCTCTCCTTCACGACACGCTGTTTCTCTATGAGGTGTAAGCTTACAGCACAGTCTGCCTTCATTGCTGGGTTGGTCAGGGTTGCCAGAGTGAGATCCTCCTTTATATGCAGAATATTTTACATGTATATTTCCTTATTAATGTCAGATGACATGTGGCCCCACATGTGGACAGAGTAAAGCAAGAGGCGGTATAAACATGGCTCAGAGGAGCAGTGGGATCTGTTACCCGGGCCAGTGACAGTGGGTGTGGGAGTGAGATCCCTGCTGAGACTCGTGGACGGGGCTGAGAGGAGATGAAATGTTCTCGCAGTGTCAGGGGTCAGCGGCGTGAGGCTGTCCCTGAGTCTCTGATGTTCCTCTATGGCAGTGACTGAGTGAGGCAGCGTCCTCCCGGGGGGATAAGGAGCGTCAGGTCCTTTAAAAGGCTGAGCGTGGGGATAAATGCTCACAGCAAAATAATTCCAGTAAAATTACCGCCAATTACCCAATAATACCGGGCCCAGCGCGAGAGTGTGGCATCAAAGCCACACCATCCCGGTGTGGCTTCAGCCCCACACAGAGAGTGCCAATAAACACACTCATTAGATCAGTGATGAGGGGGGGGTGGAGCCTTCTGCATGGCTGCCATGGCAACCTAGGTAGAGAGAGCGAGGGAGAAATGATTGTGCAGTGAAAAGAGACAGAACTGTGATTACTGTGCGGGGAACATTCTGTCCCTGCCTCTAAACACTCCCTCACACCACGCTCCCTCACACCACGCTCCCTCACACCAAGCCTCCGAGAGAGGAACATCCTAAACCCCAAACCCCCTCGCTGTGCCGGGCTGGGCAGCAGGGCAAGCGGCCTCCCCAGAGAGTAATCGCCCGAAATCACCACAGGAGACACCAGCTGCTGAACTGGGTCAAAGATCAAGTCATTCAATGGCATACCTATTAAAATGCAGCATGTTTATGCTCATGACATATTTCAAATAATTTGATATTACAGTGTTTCCAAACATATTGCCAACATTTTTGGAACTGTGTTTTATACATTTTTGACATTTATATTCATTTTATATATTTATATATTTTTTATTTGTATATCTTTTGCATTTTCCCCCTTTTTACCCCAACTCCTGTGGTCTACAGTTGAACAGTTCCCCTCACACAATCCTCCTATGCACACACACACGCCTACCACCACCATTTTAGATACTACAAGTCCCACAATGCACCATGTAGCAAACAACAGAGGACATGATATTTGTGTATCTCGGGCACCCAAACGAATCCAAGCGGAGAGATGAGGGGACCATGGCTGACCTACCTAACTTTGTCCCCGGAGGAGAGAATTTGTTCTGCTGACATGGGTAAATGACACGGCCGGTTTTGAACCCAGACACGGAGCCTTTCCTCAGAGCCTTTACAGTCTGAGCCAACTGGGGCGTGTATTTTACATTTTTAATAATAACTTTCTCTCGTTTGCTACATGAGATGTTCTTTTGGGCTGTGTGTCATTCCTTATTATTATCTGTGGAATTAGCTTGGTGAGAGTTTAATGTTTCAGATCAGCCATGCTGATCAACTGCATGCATATGGTGAGACACAGCAGCTACTGCGACCAGTGTCCCTGACAACCATGCGTCGCTGTCCCTGACAACCATGCATCGCTGTCCCTGACAACCATGCGTCGCTGTCCCTGACAACCATGTGTCACTGTCCCTGACAACCATGCGTCACTGTCCCTGACAACCATGCGTCGCTGTCCCTGACAACCATGCGTCACTGTCCCTGACAACCATGCGTCACTGTCCCTGACTGGGAGGCTCTGGGGTTTAAATGGCTGCCGTTTGGCTGTGTCAGCACCTCCATCTTACACACTCCAGATATCACAGCTTTTTATTCCCTTATGTCTGAGACAAGCTTATCCCAACTGGCTTTACCGGAGGACAGAGTCACTGCAGTGTAGGGTTCCAGCTGTGTGTGCTGAGTGTGTGGGTGTTACCCCAGAGGACAGAGTCACTGCAGTGTAGGGTTCCAGCTGCGTGTGCTGAGTGTGTGGGTGTTACCCCAGAGGACAGGCCTTTCTGTGAGGCGTCGCTGGGTCTGCCCCACAGGGCATCTGACTCACAGGGCAGGAAGGCTGACCGAGGGGACAGACAGCAGGAGGGGGCAGAGCAGGAGGGGAGAGTGCTTGGGGCTGGCAGTGGAGCGCAGCCTTCCCCAGAAAAGGCATTCTTTAAAAAGTCCCAGAGCATTATTTTCAATGTTGGAACTGCAAAGTTAGCCTAGCATGTTAGGCTGCGCACAAACAAAGCACAAAAGGCACATAAAATGTGTCCAGACCGCAGGTCATGGACTTGGCACAATGATAATGGCTCCCATATTTGGGTTTAGAAGCAGGGGTACCAGTGTGACATGCCAAGTGTTTGGATCCTGGAAGAGGAGTTGCTCCTTTAAGAGATGCCAGCCATTTTGCCAATGGAACTACAAATGCACAACATAAAGACTACATTTCCTATAGATGGCTGGAACCTGAGCTGCTTGGCAGAAGGCATGATACGACTCTCATAACTAATCAGCAGCCAGGTGGTTGCGATGGAGGAATGGGGAGATTCTGTATTAAAGAAGCTGCCAGCCCTAATCAAACGCCTGGTGACGGAGAGGTGACTGCGTGACGGTTTCTTTGTCTGATAAGTAGAAGAAGAGGAGGAAAGACTGGCGAGGGAGCAAAGCCCTGAACTACAGCACTAAATGATTCTGCTCATGGTGCCATTGCTGGGTTCATGGCTTCTCTGGCAGTTAGCAAGAGGAGAGCTTTTCGCTCCTGTCAGAATGGCTTTCTGCTTTACAGTCCACACGCACACAGATGCACATCCATGCACACGGCTGCTGACATGCATCTTTAATTGAGCTGCGGCATTAAACCGAAGTCCTGAGGTCCTGGATCTTTACCGATCCCACTCAGACAGAACAAACAGGGGGTTCCCCAAGTGTGCTGGCCACATTCCTCCTCCGGCTCTCAGAGTCACCCCCAAATCACCTCCGGCTTTAATTGCCTCAATAAATCCGTCTTTCTCAGCTGATGCACAGTGAGTTCTCTGTTACAAAATGGCTGCCTTGGATGAGCCAGGTGGAGGCCATCAGTGAGAAGCGCTCTGAGACCCTTGAAATGGATGAGAGACGCAGTGCTGATGTTACTCTTTGTCAGCCGCGGCTACGTGGGTGAACTGTGAGGTGAGATCTGTGTTCCCGGGCAGCTCTGATGGCAGGTTCACCTGATCCTCCTATGAAGCTGATTATCATCGTTCAGGTGTGTGGGCAACCAGCTGCATCTGCTGCATGCAAATGATATCTTTCAACGTGATTAGAGCTGCTCCTTTCAATGGGATTATGGAGGTGAGAAGCACACGCACACACGCATGCACACCCCAATACACACACGCACCGCGCATGCACACACACACACGCACACACACACACACGCATACACACATGCATTCATGCACGCACACACGCACGCATGCACGCACGCATTTGGATTCTCTCTGTCTCTGGCACATGCATACTGGGGTCTGGAAAATATGAATAATTCTTCCCTGTTCTGAGGAAACCCCCTCAGAGAGCCCTGGGGGGTTTAGATGTATTTCTGTTTGCACTGTAGCATTTTAATGGTTTGCAGAGCAGCTCTTCCTGGGGCTTTTGCTGTGACACAGGCATGTGAGTTTGGCATTAAACATTCTCTGAATGATAAAAACAGCCGCAGATACTGATCTCAGTACAGTGAGAGCGTGCAAGCTTAAACGAAGGAGCGCATGACAGATGAAGTTGTCACGGAGACGGGAAAATGTCTCTGACTCTCCTACTCCAGCACAGTCTCCGAAGTTTCAGTTTCATTCAAATCAAAAAACCGAATTCCTGCAAGTCTTGTGTTCAGACGTGCCAAAGCCCTGACTTTTCTCTTTACAGTTACTAAATCATACAATCAACAATAATAACAAGCCACAGACCTCACTCTGAGGGAAGAGGCAGGAGCTTGCTCTGATCACTGTCACTCCTAATTTCAGTCAGGGGTACCTGCTGAATGCCTGTGTTCGGCACACAGTGTGCTCACAACATCAACGAGTAAAACGATAAAAAAACCCAAACGAATAGAACATCGAATACCTATCCTGAGCAGATGATTTCACCTGTCATCATTAGTGTGATGTGACCCCGCGTTCTGTGAACTAAAGTGCACATTTATTCCCTGAGAAAATCACATCCACCAAACTGTGCATATGTAAGGGGAAGGGGAGTGCTCCACACCCCCTCCCCTCGCTGGACTGACAGCCTGGCTCAGAGCGTCGTGGGGAACGACCCTCGTGTAACGAGAGGAGCAGCTCGTCGGTCCTCCGCACCTGTGTGAAATGAGCCATCGTTGCGTTGCTGGCGTGTGAAGGGTAAAGTCCTCGTGCAAATGTGCATGGCTAAGTAAACGGGAGAGCTGCGGCGTACACGCTGCGCTGCACGGCGGCTCACTCGCACTGTGCACGAGGCTTGTGAGCTGCCTCTCACTGATGAAAAGACTCGCTTACATTTGGTCCACGGCCGCGTTTTCCTACGAATGAGTGCTGCCCCCCAGAGCCTCTTGCAGCAGAAGAGAGAGAGAGAAAGAGAGAGAGAGAGAGAAAGAGGGAGAGAAAGAGGGAGAGGGAGAGAGGGAGAGGGAGCTGCTGTCCGCGGTGCTGAGGCCCTGCTGCTACTCCCCTCTGACAGTGGTCATCTCTCACAGCCGCCACAGACAGGAAGTACGTTCAGTAAAGCGCTGTGTAGGGTACAGAGCTGTGTTCAGTAAAGCGCTGTGTAGGGTACAGAGCTGTGTTCAGTAAAGCGCTGTGTTCAGTAAAGCTCTGTGTTCAGTAAAGCTCTGTGTTCAGTAAAGCGCTGTGTTCAGTAAAGCGCTGTGTAGGGTACAGAGCTGTGTTCAGTAAAGCGCTGTGTAGGGTACAGATCTGTGTTCAGTAAAGCGCTGTGTTCAGTAAAGCGATGCATTTGGCTGCACTCACCAGTCCTGCTGCGGCTCGTCGATCACCAGCAAGATCTTAAACTTCTTGGGCTGTGTGACGGGGGCCTGCTTCACCTGCTCCGCCGACACGGCTGGTCGCTTTGCAGGCATCACCGATGCAGCCGCCCGTTTCCCCGGGCCCACCGACACGCCCCCCTGCTCCGCCTGGCCAGGCGGCGCCCCCGCCCGCTTCACCTCCGCCTGCTCGTCCTGGCTGGGCGACTTGGCCGCCCGTTTCTCCTGGTTGGGCAAGCCCTCGGCCTGCGTGTCCTGGCTCGGTGACACGGCCGGGCCCTCCGGGGGGCTCACCTGCTCCACCAGGCCTGCCGACGCCACCGTCTGCTTCACCACGTTGGTGATGGAGCTAAAGAAGCTGGATCCGGACGCTGGGGCCGGCTGGGGGGACGTGGCGGGGCCGGATCCGGGAGGAGGCGGCTGGGGATCCGGCCTCTGCAGGTCGCTCAGGTACCCGTTGGGCAGGTTGGACATGAAGGTGCTGTCAGAGAGGCGGCGGCGCAGGTAGTTCATGGCTGGAGATGTACAGTGAGAGCGCAGTCAGGAGAACCCGGTCTGAGCGCGGTCAGGAGAACCCGGTCTGAACGCGGTCAGGAGAACCCGGTCTGAACGCGGTCAGGAGAACCCGGTCTGAGCGCGGTCAGGAGAACCCGGTCTGAACGCGGTCAGGAGAACCCGGTCTGAACGCGGTCAGGAGAACCCGGTCTGAGCGCGGTCAGGAGAACCCGGTCTGAGCGCGGTCAGGAGAACCCGGTCTGAGCGCGGTCAGGAGAACCCGGTCTGAGCGCGGTCAGGAGAACCCGGTCTGAGCGCGGTCAGGAGAACCCGGTCTGAGCGCGGTCAGGAGAACCCGGTCTGAGCGCGGTCAGGAGAACCCGGTCTGAGCGTGGTCCGCAGAGGAGGCTGCGGTGTGGAGTGGAAGCCTGGGGCAGTGCCCAGGGCCCGGTTCAGTGATCAGAGCCGATGAGGGCGCAGCGCTCCACACGCTCGCGGTCGCCGTTGCCTCTTCTCTCCCCTCCGAGCTGCACGCTGCTGTGGCCCTGCTCTCCCTCTCCCTGCCGCTCCCCTCCTGCTCAGCCAATCCAGAGCTCCTCTGACAGCACTCTCCTTTTCCTCTCTCTCTCCCTCTCCCGCTCACACGCTCTCTCTCTCTCCCGCTCATACGCTCTCTCTCTCTCCCTCACACACTCTCTCTCTCTCCCTCTCCCTCTCCCGCTCACACTCTCCCTCTCCCTCTCCCACTCACACGCTCTCTCTCCCTCCCTCTCTCTCTCTCTCACACGCTCTCCCGCTCACATGCTCGACCCCCCCCCCCCCCCCACTCTGTCACGCTGCAGGCAATGGGGGGCGGGGCTCTGTAAACACACAGCAGGCTGCTAAGATATAGCTTCCTCCGCTCTACTCCAACCCCCGCCCCCCAACCCCCCGAACCTCAGAACACTGTGGTGAAAAAACAGAGAGAAAATGGCGGGATGAGAGAGAGAGAGAGAGAAAGAGAGGGAAGGAGAGAGAGAGAGAGAGAGAGAGAGAGAGAGAGAGAGAGGGAAAGAGAGAGAGAGCGAGAGGGAGAGAGAGAGAGCGAGAGAGAGAGAGCGAGAGGGAGAGAGAGAGAGGAACGTCCCCCTTCTCAGGAGAGTCACAGCCTCTGACTCTCCTCCCACACATCTATGCCTGGCGCATCTCTCCGCTCTGCTCACCCCTCCGCTGCGACCGCCATGCGCAGTGCTGCCGGTCACATGACGCTGCTCGCGGCAGGGTCTGGACACAGTGTCCAACGCAGACCTGCAGCCAGCAAGCGGCAGAACACGCAGCTCACACCCTCACAACGCACCGCAGCTCACACTCTCACAACGCACTGCAGCTCACACCCTCACAACGCACCGCAGCTCACACTCTCATAACGCACTGCAGCTCACACCCTCACAACGCACTGCAGCTCACACCCTCATAACACACTGCAGCTCACACTCTCACAACGCACTGCAGCTCACACCCTCATAACGCACTGCAGCTCACACCCTCATAACGCACTGCAGCTCACACCCTCATAACGCACTGCAGCTCACACTCTCACAACGCACTGCAGCTCACACCCTCACAACGCACCGCAGCTCACACTCTCATAACGCACTGCAGCTCACACCCTCACAACGCACTGCAGCTCACACCCTCACAACGCACTGCAGCTCACACCCTCACAACGCACTGCAGCTCACACCCTCACAACGCACCACAGCTCACACTCTCACAACGCACTGCAGCTCACACCCTCATAACGCACCGCAGCTCACACCCTCATAACGCACTGCAGCTCACACTCTCACAACGCACTGCAGCTCACACTCTCACAACGCACTGCAGCTCACACTCTCATAACGCACCGCAGCTCACACCCTCACAACGCACTGCAGCGCGGCCGACTGCCGTACTCTGCCACCAGCATTTCCCATAAATCAAGCACCTTCAGACACGTCAGCAAAACACCGCCAATGCATTTCAATTAACTACACAATTGAGTGAATATGGTGTTTTCTGTATAATTTATTTCAAGTTTCTCAATGATACATTTCCCAGAATTCCCCTACATGATTGCATACATTTGGGCTTCACATGGATTTAGCCACACCTCATCTGGGAAATATGACTCCATGAAAACCATGATTATGAGGCATGTTATCCTATCTCAACTCACAAGGCTGAAAAGCAAAGCAATCAAAATTAACTGATGTTATTTTCCACACGAATTTTATGTGTATACTGATCTTTAGATTGAACAGATTTTGACCATTCTTAGAAATTTGGAAAATTAAAATGAAATTTGACATTTGTTTATTTTACAGTTGTTTCAATATGAATTATGAATATCTGAGAGGAAGTGCATTAAAGAACATATTGTCTCTGTTTGATGGAGCATATTACACTCCTCTACAGCAGTTAAAGGCAGTGAGCTAATATTCATAAGACTTGAAACTACCAGTGTTGACATGTCTAACGTAGCCTGGTTAGCAAACCAGTATTTCATATTTATACTCCTCAAATGATCAGCCTTCTCAGCAGGACATAGGAAAGCTGTAACCATCACTAACGCCCCCTCCCTCGCTCTGATTACGCCCCCTCCCTCCCTGTGAAAACACCCCCCCCTCTCCTCTGTCATCATGGCTCCAGGCGGGCCAATAGCAGAGGCTTGGAGAGATGCTTTTATGAGGATGCTTTTATGAGGATTTTTTATTTTCACCCAGTGCACTAAATGTGTTCATTCCTTTGTTTTTCCACACCAAATGAAACTAAGTTTAAAAGCTAGAGACCGGATTAGCGGTTGAAATATTCCTTTTACCTTGCCTTTTATCTTACCAGGAACTTGAGCAAAAAATGTGGGTTGAACATCGATACCAACTAATGAGCCTAACAGACAGCATGTGTGCAATATTCATATGTGAAATAATTAACGTTCATGTTTGCCTACCTGGTACAGTGTTTTAGCTTCTATAATTGAATATATCACCATGGACAAGGACAAAATGAAGTGGCCCCAACTGCTCAGTAAAGTCATTCTGTTCTGTTCTCTTCAGTCCATATGCTGTTTTTCACACCTCGCTGGTGTTATTTCTTATTTAATAACTCATATGGAGAGACAGCAACACAGTGAGCTGGACGCAGTGAAGGGGAGAGATGACAGTGCTGTGTACAGGCTGTTACTCTGTGTGTGCTGTTACACGGTACTGAGATCTGGAATGAGGCGCTTGCCATTCACTCGCAGGCTCTGACGAACTACGGCTCCCTCCAGAGTTACCTCACACTGTGAAAAGCATTTTTCCACACGGCTGGTTGCCTTTGCGGGAGAGAGGTTTTCCAGAGCCTGGGTTTACTGGGATAGTTTTCCCAGCCAGTGTTCTTTTCCTTATTCTTTCAGATGCCCCGCTATCTGCCAAAGCTCACCCAGCACAGTTCAGCCTATGAATTCCCGTGCCTTTAACATTTTCATCCAAGATATTTGTAATGACAGGCCAGACACCATGTCCTGTACATGACTGAGATGACTTCTTATTAGGACGACTTCCTAAAGCTACTATGTTATACCCTCCACAGGAACTTATTCCAATGAATTCAGTTTCAGGCTGAATTAATTGAACTGGTTGCAAAGTAATCATCAATGAAACATTACAATAATTTAGCAGACACTCTTATCCAGAGTGACTTCCAGCACAACAGAACATAAGTGTATCATTTAAGTTAAATGAGCAACAGTGTTAGGCCAGGCTAACAACACTCCCAGACCAGTGAATGTGATGCAATCCCTATGACAAGTTAACTTATGCAACCTGACTAGGTAATGGAAGCCAAGTATACAACAATACATCAGTCACTAGAACACAGAATCCAAAACACATCGCAATACTACACATAAAATGTTTATTTTAGCAGGGTAGCAGGTGTTGGGGGCAGGGACTGAGGTGGCACCTTCATGCAATCTGAAGAGGTGGGTCTTCAGTCTGCATTGGTGTGATTGCACAGCACAGTGATTCTGTTGTCCTGAACCTTATGGGAAGTTCATTCCCCCCCTGAGGGACCCAGTACAGACAAGGATTATGTCTGAGAGGAGTGACCCTGCTGGGAAGGGACAGTCAGTTGCCACACATATGATATTTTGTTTTGCATATGAGTTGAGATTGTGTCTGTGGTGACACAATACAAAATAGCAAAGTTCTTGTAAAACAAAAGTTTGCTATTAAAAGTTTACGATGCCTCCATGAGTCACGCGGTGTCATCAGAAAGAGACTAAATCTAAAAGAAGGAGGAGTGACGTGGCTGACAAGTGTTTGATTGACAGGCCATTCCTGGGAGTGACAGTGCGGGTACAGAATTGAGTGTGGGGGGCTTGGGGGGTGGCTGGAATAAGCTCTGACATTCAGACATGGCCCTGGGAAACAGACCTCGGCAGCTCACTGTCTGCAGTCAGGGTCTCTCTCCCACCCTGCTGCAGGAGGAAGGGCCCTGAGAGGGAGCTCTGTTCCTCCAGCCGTAACAGACAGGTGTCCCTGCGCAGGTCGGGACAGTGACTCAGCAAAGCCATTCTTCTTCTGCTGCTCACTCATCCTACACATAATCACACCTCTCACTCATCCCACACATAATCACACCCCTCACTCATCCCACACATAATCACACCCCTTACTCATCCTACACATAATCACACCCCTCACTCATCCCACACATAATCACACCCCTCACTCATCCCACACATAATCACACCTCTCACTCATCCCACACATAATCACACCCCTCACTCATCCCACACATAATCACACCCCTCACTCATCCCACACATTATCAGACCTTTCACTCATCCCAAACACAGTCTAAACACTCACTGATTCCAAACAGATCAGTGTGTCCTGGTTTAATGCAGCTGTATGGCCCAAAGCGCTGACATGAACCTTAATGCATCCTCAGACACAACTACAGTTTACTCTCATCATATAATCTGTAACACAAAGTATGGATTACTTTTATTAAATTATATATGATACTGTGTACTTTATCCTTATTGAGTCTTACATGGCATTGTATGGATCATTCTTATTAAATTATTTCTGATAGTGGTGTTTTTTCCCTATCATCATATATGATACTGTATGTTTTATTTCCATTCAATCATTTAATGTTGTATGGTCTTTTCTTATTGAATCGCATGATCTCCTATGAAATACCTTGATAAGTTTATGTTTTAATTTTTTATGCGCTTACTGACAGGTACTGTTTGGTTAACGACGCATATACACACCTTCTTTCGTCTCACTGACCAGCCAGGCACGCTATTATTAATTCACACGTTCAAAAAGTGCTCGGATCTACACGGCTTAAAGGGAAACACATCTACTAGCAGCAGTTGCATCACCATGGCAACAGCAGTTACGAGAATTGTAATTGTCTCGGATATTGTTAGGTGAGATTGTTGGACGGCAACTGTGGTGTAGCGTGCAGTGTAGATTGGATTGCCAGTTCAGTGCAGATTAAAATGCTAACATTCATACATATTTTAAAGAGAGCAACGCTGTAGAATACTGACTCGGTGCGTTAAGGCTTCTTCGAGTAAGATGTCCATATATCTTTTGCCACCCGGATGTGTCAGCACTTGCATATGTGTGCATGTGTGTGCGTGTCCGCTGGGATTTCACTGCACGCAATCCGAGCCTAACCAGCGCTCCATTGCGTATGGCGCCCCCAGGTGGAAAGATACGTGCCATCATTTTCAGTATCGCAGAAAAGATTGAATGAGTTGGCTTGCTATGGGTCTGTTAACTCTCTTGTTTGTGTTACTTGGATTTTGCTAGTAACCGTGTGTGGTTTGTGCCGAACCTTTCGTTAATTTTTCACAGACGCTTCACATTTATGTGCTCTGAAAATAATGTTTTAGGCTTTGAAATATCTGCACTGTACAAACTGTACCATCTATGGCTGTTGTTTCCTAATATTGTTGATGGTCTGTCAAAAAACACGCATCGGAAGAAATACAGAATCATATAAACATGTTAACGTTATTCTCCGAGAACAGAATGCACAATCACCAGTTCACAGATAATTTTATTTCGGTATAAAACATGTTAATGGCTGTCAAATTATTTTTTAGCTCCTCTGATTCGCAGCGTCTCCTGCTATCGAACTCGGGGGCAGGGAAGAAAATGAAAGTGACGTCAGGGTTGGCCAATGAGCTGAGAGTTGGGACGGTGGGCGTCACTGATGACGCTACAGTGTGTAATGACCACACTAGCCCCAATCAGATTAGCTAACTTTCATAGGCAAGATCTTTCAGACTGGACATTAGTATATAAACACAATTTCAGTCCTCACAGATACTTTATTTGGAATCATAAGGATATCTTATACAAAAATAAATCACTGTTTTATCGCTCATGGTTTGACAATGGAATTTTGTTGGTTGGTCAATTGGCAAGCAAAAATGGTGTGTTACTGTCATATTCCGAATTTCTTCAGAAATTTAAGGGACCAGTCACACCTAAAGAATATGCTATTATCTTTGATGCAGTTCCCACAGATTCTCCTCGGTTTTTAAAGAACTTTAATCTCACAGGAAGTAACATTATTAACTCTAAGCACATTTTTATTGGAGATATTGAAGAAACAATACTTCATCTGTTTTTTCAGTGTGATCATTCAAATTTATTTTGGACAGATATGCAAATCTTTATAAATAGAAAAATTGGTACTAATGTACAGATTAATGTATTTGATGTGATGTTATGTTTTGTGTTCAGTGGGTTGGATAGTAGGATCAACTATATAATTCAGCTTCTGATCATTCTTGGCAAATTCCACATCAACAAATCGAAATGGTCTGGCTCCAAACCCCGATTTAATCCTTTTGCCGTTGAACTCAAACAGTATGGCACTTTAATCGAATGTGTTAAGAACAAAAAAGCTACAAAGACTTTTAATATTTAAAGGAAGTACATTTTATTTGAACTAAGGCAAGTAAGGCCCAGGTTGCGTGCTTCTAACGGACCACTAGAGGTCAGTATAATAACAGAACAGCTGTAGGTTAGTCAAGAGTTTTACCACACTACTGTTGTGTTGCAAATGTGTTGCAAATCTTATGCTTGTACTTACGGTACATAAAGTACTTGCAGACTAGGTTGTATGTATTAGCAAGTATTTTACCAAGCCTATGAGGCCAAGTGTCTGCAGAATGTACGCATAAAAATAATTTGATCTGGAACACACTTCATGCTATCACCTTGCTGTGAGCTTTCACCTGTATATTCAGTACCTTTGTGAGCCCCTGATATTATGTGGCCATCGATTTTTGTAGTATTTCTAGTTAGGTGTTAACACCTGTACACGAATGTCTCCATCGCTCATGTGACCTTTTTGCTCACGGATGTAATGGTGGATTGTAACTACAACTGCATACTATACAACCAGCAGGTCAAAGAGCCCAGCCCCATGTAGAACTGAAATATTTCTCCGCTCCACCAAGGGACACATACACAAATAGTTTACATCATCACAACTATTTAATCTATTTATTAAATTAAATTTAGTGTATTTAGTAGAATTGTATTATTGGGAAGCATAATTTTTCCTTGTTTCGAATATATGGGAATACACAGACAGATACATGGGTTTATTTAACACTGTTCTATCTGACGCGGTTTTGCTGCTCTGACTTTATAAGGCTGAATATGACGTCTGCATGTTCAGCGAGCATGCGCAGTGGTGTGCGGAGGCTGCATAGCGGAAAGCACCGGGTGTATACACGGGAAAGGCCGAAGGGAAAGGCTCTACACAGCGGAAACCGCCGGGTGTATACACGGGAAAGGCCGAAGGGAAAGGCTCTACACAGCGGAAACCGCCGGGTGTATACACGGGAAAGGCCGAAGGGAAAGGCTCTACACAGCGGAAACCGCCGGGTGTATACACGGGAAAGGCCGAAGGGAAAGGCTCTACACAGCGGAAACCGCCGGGTGTATACACGGGAAAGGCCGAAGGGAAAGGCTCGACACAGCGAAAAGCACCGGGTGTATACACGGGAAAGGCCGAAGGGAAAGGCTCTACACAGCGGGCTGTGCGGAAACCGCGTCCCTGTAGGAAAACACGCTGCTTTCCACCCGATTGGAAGTAGGTGAGCTTCATGTTGATCACCGTTCAGTTTTTAGCATCAAACTGAGAGGAGTTCACGTTTCCCCTTTAGTTAGCTAGCTAACTCGCCTGCTACACTAACTGAAAGAAGTTTGTTTAGGCCTTAGACTAAGCTAAAGATAGGCTAGGCTAGGCTAAGCTAAGATAAGCTATGCTAGGCTAGGCAAAGAGAAGATAGCCGAAACTAAGCTAGGCTAGGCTAGGATAACTAGCATTAGCTCGCTGGGTAGTTGGTTGGCTAAATCGCCGTTTTTCCGCGGTTCTTTGCCATGAATCTCGGGTCAGTCGGTGTAAAGCGGGGGTTTTGCTAGCCAGCTGTCGAGGTGGCTAAACGGTTTTCCCCGAACGGACCTGTTGAGCTACCGGTACCTGGACAAAACCTTAGCAAGTTAGCTGCTGTCTTACTGTACTATGAAGGCAGGTAGCATGGCTAGCGAGGTTGTCGTGTACATTTTGTGCGTGTGGTCTTGTTAAATTTTGTCCCTCTGAGTCGGGTGTTGCCATTTCGAGTCCAGTGGGCGCTGAAAGTTTCAGCAACTAGCATAAGTGGCTAGCCTACCGAACCAGCCAGCCTGCTTGGCGAGACTTGTTCTCAAGCATCAGTTGAGCGCCGGCGTTTTCCTCGCCTGGATCAGTAGCGGATAGTGGAGGTTAACTTCAGAGCTGCCTTTCTGATGTAGTTCCAATTTAGCTTACAATTTTAGTTGTGAATAAACTAGGTCGCTGGTCATTTTGCACGTTGATTGCATGTGTGTATTGTGCTGCTCCAGGTCGAGAAGGGACAATGTGCTTAAAATGTTATTTCAGTTGGGCTTACATTTATTTTAGAAAGACGTTTAATTCTCATGAAAGTTTGTCAGTAGAGCGTGAGATTCGTGCTGATTGCCAGGTGTTGAGCATTTGCATTGATTTCTCTTTGCTTTTCAAATATTGACTGTGTAAAGAAGGGATTCTGTGTCAGCACTGTGCATGTGTGCGCATTGATGCTGGGAATGTTGGCTGCCTTAAGGTACACAAAGTGTAAGACGCGTTGTAGTGTGATCCGGAGTGTGTAAGACGCGTTGTAGTGTGATCCGCAGCGTGTAAGACGCGTTGTAGTGTGATCCGCAGCGTGTAAGACGCGTTGTAGTGTGATCCGGAGTGTGTAAGACGCGTTATAGTGTGATCCGCAGCGTGTAAGACGCGTTGTAGTGTGATCCGGAGTGTGTAAGACGCGTTGTAGTGTGATCCGGAGTGTGTAAGACGCGTTATAGTGTGATCCGGCGTTGTAGTGTGATCCGGAGCGTGTAAGACGCGTTGTAGTGTGATCCGCAGCGTGTAAGACGCGTTGTAGTGTGATCCGGAGTGTGTAAGACGCGTTGTAGTGTGATCCGCAGCGTGTAAGACGAGTTGTAGTGTGATCCGCAGCGTGTAAGACGCGTTGTAGTGTGATCCGGAGTGTGTAAGACGCGTTGTAGTGTGATCCGGAGTGTGTAAGACGCGTTGTAGTGTGATCCGGAGTGTGTAAGACGCGTTATAGTGTGATCCGGCGTTGTAGTGTGATCCGGAGCGTGTAAGACGCGTTGTAGTGTGATCCGGAGTGTGTAAGACGCGTTGTAGTGTGATCCGCAGCGTGTAAGACGAGTTGTAGTGTGATCCGCAGCGTGTAAGACGCGTTGTAGTGTGTTGCAGTATGATGCGCAGCGTGTAGCCTTTCTGCTTGGCGGGGTTCTGTTTGGAGATGAATATTTCAGTGTGTATGAGTGTGGGTGATTCTGCTCTCTTCCCCTTGACTCACGCAGTTGATGTGTACCCGCAGACTGAGGTCATCCACAGCTGCGTGTGAAAGTGAGCCAGGCACACACAGCCACAGGTGCGAAGCAGCACTGTGTGTGACCTGTGACACCTGTACAGGTGACAGTCTCTGCCACCGCAGTGTCCTCGTGCATGTCAGCATTTCCAGTGTCCGTATGGACGAGACCACAGCAGCGTTCCCAAAACCTGCTTGTGACGCTGACTTGCCATATTAGTGAGGGTTTGTTTGTTACCTAGCGGTTATGTTTTTCTTTATGATCTTTGCTTCATAGAGCATCGCTAAAGGGGTTTATGCATACTTAGATGCAGAATGACAGATGTGGATATTTCTCCTTTCAGTGATGATGGCTTTAAATGGGTCAGATGTTCTGTCCTTGTGTACACGGTCTGTATGTTGCTTATTTCTGCCTCCTGAGGCCAGCCAATATTGATGGTAGAAACAGAATTTGGAGGAAGTAACAGATCGCTGTTTAGACAAACAGCGAGAGACAGCTTTAAACAATTAAAGATACCATCTGCGGTTGAGTGCTTGCTGCAGTTGTTCTCTGACTGGAAGCTTTGAAATGGCTGCTCACTAACTGAATTGCTAGTCATGTCAGACAGTCGCGTGGTTCTTGTGAAGCGTGCAGTTTTGTCCGTGGAAACCGTTTTGTTTTATTTAGCTGTGGTGTGACATCATAACACCATGATGGTGCTGAAACGGGTGGAGTCTCGGGGGTGGTTATTGATTTTAATAGACAATTTTAATTGATTTTAATAGGCGTTATTGGTGTAATCGTAGTGTGACGCACAGGTTTGTTGGTGTGTGTGTGTGTGGCACACTGGTGCTGACAGGTGTACTCCGTTTGCAGGCGAATCAGCCCTGTGGGGAGATCCCAGGACACAGTCCCCAGCCCCCGCTGGCGCCGGCCCCCTTCCCATCAGCCCCGGGACGAGGCAGCGCTGCAGGCGGAAGCACCTTCCCCTACGACAGCCAGCACGGCGCCAAGATGAGCCGACTGATCTCAGCGCAGCTGTGAGTGCCTTTCACTGTCCCCAAGGCTGAGGCCACATCAGCACTGCACAGAGTCACGGAATGTAATACTGCATGGAGGGGTTGGTTTTAAGGGCTCGCTAAACAGGGTGAGCCATCCAGACCACATACAGCTCTGCGAATCTGTGCCACGTCTGCATAGTGTTTGTCCAACAGCACACGCCTTGTGTTTTACCCTAAATTGCAATTACAGGACATTTATATACACCAGTCTGTGGTCCCAGTGGCGAATGAATCATAAAGCAAAACGTCCCTGTTGAAACTCAAAGCAGCAATGTGAACAGACTCTTTTCAGGTGTGCTCCTGGTTCTTTAACATGGCCAGCATTCGGCCCAGGTGAGGGGTCTGTAACATGAGCATTTGTGTCCAGACAGTGGAGTAAAACATTCCCTGCGAGTACAACATTCCTTGTCATTTTCACATTCTGAAAGGTTTTATCACTTTTCTTGATCAGATGGATAGTGCTCCAGGGCAGTGTTTATAGTGGCAGGCAGACCCGGAAGAGACCCCTCCTCTCATTAAGGCAGGGTGGGTGTGGCCTGAGAAAGCCCCTCCCTCCATCTGCTGTGCTCACGCTGCAGGATCCACACAGGAAGTTTGAGTGTGATGCAGGAAATGGCCAGAGATTAGCCCGCCACAGTGAAACGGATAAGGCTGGGGCCTGGCGTGTGTGGTCTGCGTTGGGTGGTCATCTCTGTCGGGGTGAAACATCTTTTTGCTGGACAGCAGATGCTGACCCCTGCCTCGAGCAGTGGGACCGGCAGGATCTGTGTGTGTGTTTTACTCTGGTAAAACAGTTAGGAGGTTTTGTGATGGGTGGAGCGGGTTGGGCTTTGTGTGTCAGCTGGTACATAACCCCCCCCACCCCTCCCCTCCTCTCCTCTCCTACAGGGGACAAAACGGGGAGCGCAGCGGGGACCCTCGAGACCCCAGCCACGGCCCCATCGTCGGTCTCTACGGCAACCACATCTACGCCCCCATCTCGGGCTCGGCTATGGACCAGCCCCTCGCTCTGACCAAACACAGCATGGACTCCGCCCACAGCGTCGCCCGCAACGTCGCCATGGTGCCCGGAGCCAGCGTGGTGGAGAGACAGCAGGTGATACCATCAGGAATAAAGTGGACACATGTACAGCAAAAACACACACTGAAAGAGACATAATGTAAGACTAATGCTTGCACCAGAAGATATCCCCCGAAAGCCCCCCCAGCCTTAGGGTCCCCTCCAGTTCACAGTCACAGGTGAAGTGGTGCAGAGTCGGCCTCCTGTGAGCCCGTGTCTGAGGGGAAGGCAGGGCTCATTTCAGCATAGAAACAACATTCCAGGAAACTGCAAAGCAACATGAACAGCCTGGCTGGCCTCCTAAGCCTGCCTCTCCCTGAGGTGCTGGTCTGCTGTGTGACCCCCCCACCCAGAGACAGGAATAAATAGGACAAAGATCATGCAATAAGAATGAAAAGCTTATCAGCGGGATTGAAATCATTGCAGGACCTTGTATGTTGAGGCTCCCCTGAGAGACTGAGCTGGTATTGCTGTGAACATCTGTGTGGGGCGGAGGAACAGCAGGAGCGGAGGTGTTCAGCCAGCTGATGGGTTACTGTCAGAGCTAACGCAGCAGCGTAGGGTCATGTTCAGTAGGGTCATGGTGTCCAGCGTGCGGCTGAACTGCACTGCAGTGTTGCTGTGTGCAGTTGCAGGTGTGTCTGACTGTTTACAGGTGTGCTCCGTTTCAGAATCGGCCTTCGGTCATCACCTGTGCGCCAGCAGGTCACCGCACCTGTAACCTGTCTCACTGCACTGCCACCCACGACGGCAGCCCCCCCAGTGACACTGCAACAGCCAGCAGTAAGTCGGGTCTGAGCGCCCCCTGCTGGCCCCGTCTCACCCACTGTAGCGTCTGTCTCTTAAATACCTCACCCACTGTAACCTCTTTAATATCTTTCCCACTGTAACCTCTTTAATATCTCTCCCACTGTAACCTGTTTAATATCTCTCCCACTGTCCCATCTTTCTCTTTAATATCTTTCCCACTGGTCACCTCCCTGTCTGTGCTGTCTCCCTCAGTGTCCTCTCTCTCATTCCCCTGTGAGCCGAAGTTGTATGGACCTCACTGTGCTGTTGTAGAGGCCCAGGCCTGTGGTTCTGGCGCTCTCTGACGCTCTCTGACGCTCTCTGGCGCTCTCTGATGCTCTCTGGCGCTCTCTGATGCTCTCTGATGCTCTCTGACGCTCTCTGACGGTTGGTCTCCTCTCCGCCCAGCGAACGCCGTCTGCGATCCTGTGATCGAGGAGCACTTCCGCCGCAGTCTGGGGCGGAGCTACAGGGAGCCAGACCCTGCCCCGAACTCGGTGTCCATCACGGGCTCGGTGGACGACCACTTCGCCAAGGCGCTGGGGGACACCTGGCAGCAGATCAAGGCCAAAGGGGGGGCGTCCGGCAGCGCCGAGTCTGCCTCGTGACAGGGCCAATCACAGCCCACAGCCTCAGGATCAACCACACACACTCCGCCCTGTGCCCTGCCGAGGCCACACCCCCTACTCCCCCATCAGTGGTGTCCTGGAGAACCACACACACACTCACACACACACACACACACACAGATTACATGCGACTTCCATGCCCTGAGAACACAATATTGTACATCTAAATGGACGGACTGGGGTTCAGTTTGTCCATTTTGATATATTTTATATATATTTTTAATATCTTTTCAAACTTGCTTTCCATTTGTGATGGAGGTGCCCAAAATGACCGTGTGAGCTGGCAGACGTGGTCAGTGCTGTAGATCTCTCGCCCCTGCGCCCCCCACCCCCCCGGCCCCCGGCCCCCGGAGCTCGGTGCGGTGCACCTGCCCTGCTGCGGGGGATGGGGGGGCGGGTCGTTTCGTGCGGGACACGCCCGGCTCTCTCGGATGTGATGGTGCCTCTGTGGAGGCTGTGAGAGGCAGGACGGATGAGACGTCTCTGATCACCCTGCCTCTGTGGGGGCTGGAGCGTCACTCTGTGGACATGGCTGTTCCTCCTGCAGCAGCTCGAGGCTGGCGGTGTGGCGGCAGTGCACACCTTATCACACTGAGTAATTCGTCTTTTTGTTCAGATGTAGATCATGCTGACTGCCGTGGCATTCGGCACTCGGTGTGTTTCAATGCAGATCTCTGGTACCAGCCAGCCTACAGTATGCCTGCGGTCCAGTTAAGTGACTGAATGTGGGGTAGCGTTTTGACTGGTTCCCATCTACCCTGGAAGTGGCTCTGCTTCTGTAAAGAGTATTTGGCTGCTGTTTGTGGATGGTTTGCTTGGTTAGTTTGGCGCTGCCCCCGGTGCCTCAGACACGCCCCCGGGGCCTCAAGGAGCTTGTCAGGAGCTTTGAGCAGGCTCTGCTGCAGGTCTGGCTGTTTGTAGCTCTGATCCAGGATTGAGCGGTCAGGGTGACTCTAAAACCAAAGCAACGCTGGTCTCGCAGTCTCGAGTCTTACACCCCCTGAACATTCCAACCCCACAGCCGATGGTGTGGAGCATTCGCTTGCTGGGGAAAAAGCGGTTATATTAGACTGTTCAAACGCGTTTTCAAAATTCACCTTTAAGAAGTGCCCTGTTGCAACACTAATCACTCTGAAAGCCCAGTACAGTCATTCCCCCCATGAGCCCATCAGAACATAGACTGTCCTGAGATCAGTGTGTACAGACTTCACTGTCCTTCTGTAGGGTAGGAAATGCACTTCGTTTGGCATACAATAACCTGCACGCTGTTGGAAAAATCATTTAGTAAAATACACTTTTTTAATATAGGTACCTATAAGACCATTACGCTGTGCGTAGTGGAAGTCCAGAGAAATGATATGTTGGTATTTTTTGAGGAACAGTTAATTTGTTAATGACCTGTAGCTATTTAATTCCCCCTTTCCTATACTGTAATCATGCTCTTTTCCAAAAAGTTGATCTTTGTGTGATGTAGATAAAAAGTGCAGGACCACAGTTATTCTATGGAAACACTGCGATAGCATGTTAGCCACATGTTTGTTATAATTGAAGGCTACTGACCAGTTTGGTCTGGTGAACCAGAATGGTATTGAACCATATTGTTTATAATGGTATTGAACACTGACGATGCTGTCTTGTAATCCTTTTGTCTCGGGTATGCACGTGACCCCAAGTTCTTTTTTTAAAGGATCCCGTACGTTGGGAAACCCTTTGTGTATTAATGCTAAAATAACATTGAAATGATTGATCCATTGCAAGACGGAGGTTCTGTGCTTCAGAGACAAACGGATGCTGAGACTCAGACTGAGGCCTTGTTCTTGGAGACACATCAGTGATGGAGCCCCCTGAGGCCCTCTCTCGCCTGAAAGGTTAAAGGTCAGGTCACCTTTTTTGTACCTACAGTAGCCACAGTGAACAATAAAGTGCTCTTACACCACGCCCGTCTCTGCGATGTTATTCATCAGCTGCGAGCCGAGCAGAGCTGTCCTCCGTGTTTTCCAGTACAGCAGTGATTGAACTGAATGAAGTGCAGGTATCTTAAAGGGCTAGTCTAGTCCTCCAAGCCCACCCCACTTCAGCTCCAACAATGACGCAACATTGGTTACTGCACACACCGCTGACGGCGCATACACCTGTAACCGCGTGAACAGCAATCACGCAGCACACCGCTGACTGCGCATACACCTGTAACCGCGTGAACAGCAATCACGTAGCACACCGCTGACTGCGCATACACCTGTAACCGCGTGAACAGCAATCACACAGCACACCGCTGACTGCGCATACACCTGTAACCGCGTGAACAGCAATCACGTAGCACACCGCTGACTGCGCATACACCTGTAACTGCGTGAACAGCAGTCACACAGCAGAATGCACCAAAGGCAAGTTTTGCTGTGAACAAATCAATCATTGCACAAGTTAATAACATTTTAACAGTTTTCTTGGAGATTGTGCTCAAAGTGCTTAATGGAAATGACAGTAAATGAATTCATATTAAATAAGGCCATGGTGAGAGAATGGGTATGGCCTGCTGACTGTGGAAGCCCAGCTGATTGGTGACAGCTGCTGTTTGCTGTGTTTCTGAGCAGCACTCAGTCCCCTCCCTCTGAAAGGGGCTTGAGGACCCCAGAGGCTGGCTGTGTTATCCACAGTGTTCTGCCCACAGTCACACGGCCCTCTGTGCCACGCCCACACAGGAAACGGGAAGTAGAATCCGCACGCAGCCCTGCTGAGAGAGACGAGCGCTGTTGGACAGTGGAGACCGAAGCGCCTCTTGGCTGCATCCCCAACTGAAAGGGGCGTGTGCTGCTGTTTGATGGTGTGGTGAAATCTTTGTATCAAGGCGAAGTGTATGTGGTCTGGCTCTGAAACCACCAGCAAAGTGGAACCAAGATTAGTTGAGAGATACAGTCTCTCTCAACTTATCTGTTGCTCCCGGAGATATTGTGTGACCTGGATTCTCTGTATCTCTGACTGTCACTGATTCTGTATTTCTGACTGTATTGCTGACTCTGTATCTCTGACTCTGTCTGACTCTGTATCTCTGATTCTGTATCTCTGACTCTGTCTGACTCTGTATCTCTGATTCTGTATCTCTGGCTCTGTATCTCTGGCTCTGTATCTCTGACTCTGTCTGACTCTGTATCTCTGACTGTATTGCTGACTCTGTATCTCTGACTCTGTCTGACTCTGTATCTCTGATTTTGTATCTCTGGCTCTGTATCTCTGACTGTATCTCTGGCTCTGTATCTCTGACTCTGTCTGGCTCTGTATCTCTGACTCTGTATCTCTGACTGTATCTCTGACTCTGTACCTCTGACTCTGTATCTCTGATTCTGTATCTCTGGCTCTATATCTCTGACTCTGTATCTCTGGCTCTGTCTGACTCTGTATCTCTGACTCTGTATCTCTGGCTCTGTCTGACTTTGTATCTCTGGCTCTGTCTCTGACTCTGTATCTCTGACTGCATCTCTGACTGTCTAATTCTGTATCTCTGACTCTGTATCTCTGGCTCTGTCTGACTCTGTATCTCTGGCTCTCTCTGACTCTGTATCTCTGACTCTGTCTGACTCTGTCTCTGACTCTGTATCTCTGACTCTGTCTGACTCTGTATCTCTGGCTCTGTATCTCTGACTCTGTATCTCTGGCTCTGTATCTCTGACTCTATCTCTGTGTCTGTTTGCTTCTGTTTTCTTGTTGCTGTGTGCGTATCCTCATTCCCACCCTGTAGTTTTCTGTCTCTGCCTGCAGAAGGCAGGATCTGGGCAGAGCTTCCTCTTCAGGCTGCCATCACCTCCCACGCGCACAGGGGTGATGCAGGGGTTAGCCCCGCCCTCATGCCCTCACTTCCCCTGAAGCAGGTGTCTGGACACACAACACACACAGCCGTGTCTGCGAGTGTCTGCCTCAAGCAGTGAAGTGCATTTACATTCATTCAACTGACAGATGCTCTCACCCACAGGGACTTACAGAGCAAAGGTGCGTAAGTGCATGCAGTGAGGCCACGTATTAAGTGCAAAGCACGTCAGACCACTTCCAAGCAAGTGTCAGTCTGTCACACTGAGCCGCAATAAGGGCTGCAGTGTGGGAAATGCTGACACAGTTTCAGGAATGATGAGGATCAAAGAGCAATAATGGTGATAAAGCCCACAAAGAGCTGCAGAGGGTTTCAGTGCTGAAGCAGCAGGCCAGGGGAAACGGTGAGCTGAATCACGTCTTCAGCACAGCCAGACACTTCTCTTCCATCAGGAAAATGAATGTGCATCTTACAGAGCCATGTCATGTCAAAACATGGCATAATGCACACTTTATTAAAATATATTTCGCGAATATCATTACATCATTACAGTTCCTGTAGTCTTACTGGCACTCACGCTGCTGTGATTACTCTGTGATAACTGCTTACAAACTGACCTTTTACGCTGTTTACAGTGCTTTAGCAGTCTGAGTGTTCAAAAAGCCTCGCTATTCAAATTTAAAGAAGCGCCACAAAAACGACAGAAGTATAGTCACTTCCACACTACAGACACTTCCACAGTATAGTCACTTTCTAAACAACCCACAAACAAAATGTATTACCTGTTTATATGGTGTGTGCCAACTGTTAATGAACTGTTTTTGGAAACACAAATAACAATATTCAGCTAATTAGTAGTAATATATTTGTTGAATGTTTTCTAGATGTGTGAATAGGCTTTAAAGCGTGGCAAATGCTCCACTGCAGAGTTAAAATTTTCTTACAGCTCTCTCTCTCCCTCAAGTCAGACATGTTATTGCTGGCAAAAAGAGACTGGCTAAATCTTTCAAAAACCTTAATGAAATCCAGATATGAAGCTCCACAGCCAAAAGTGTCATAAAAGGGATTTTGATTTGTTGTTATTTTCTATGAAGACACAGCCGTGGTGAGAGAGTGCTCCCCTGACACTGCAGCTGTGAACAATGGCAGTCCCTGGGTAAAATAACTCACCATTATCTCATGCTTACCAGGAATTATTAGCTCTCCATACAAGTTTTTTTTTTAGCTAACTTGCAGGAATGATCTAACACCTGCGGGGGCTTCTGGGAATCGCTGTGGGAGTTTGGTGTTGGTCACATGACTGCATATACGCACATGAGGTGCATCACACGAGGAATAAGCCCGGTTTCCTCATCCATTCCCAGGATGGGAGTGTTTCTTTCTCAGGTATACAAGACTGTACACACCCATAGAGCAGGCGTCCAGAGAGAACCAGGCGAAACAAAAGCAGGAATGCTGTTTTCTTTCTTATGTTACAGCCCTGTGATCACTTGAGTTGGCGCAGACTTGTATGTGTCTCCTCATAGTACCCAGACTACATGGTATAATAGTGTGTTCATCAAGTCTCCCTATCTGGGACTCCGAGTATTGAGACCTTAACGAAAAGCATCATTCCACATTCCATATCCCATAATTCCTTACTCTTACAGATATGCTCCTGTCAATAATACTGCACAGGACACACACCTACACACATACACAAATATTTGCTTTTCTTCATCCTGTCACAGATACAAGAAAGAAGCTGTTGGGTGGGACAGATTCATACATTCAGAATAGATCTCCACTCCTGCTCTGTGAGACTCTTTCAGCACACTCTCACACACTCCCACACACTCGTCCATACTCTCACACACTCACCCACACTCTCACACACTCGCCCACACTCACCCACACTCTCACGCTCTCTCACACTCCCACACACTCTCACACACTCACCCACACTCTCACACAGTCTCACACACTCTCTCACACCCCCCACACTCCCACACACTCTCACACTCCCACACACTCTCACACACTCTCACACAGTCTCACACAGTCTCACACTCTCACACAGTCTCACACACTCCCCCACACTCTCACACACTCTCACACACTCACCCACACTCTCACACACTCTCACAGTATCACAGGTTGTTGTGTATAAAAGCTTTATCACAAACATGTGATTTTGTGTTTAGAGTTTTGAGAAAATGAGCCAAAGATTCAGAAAACAGTGTGTAAACAATCGTGAAAACCTGTAAAGAATGACCCATCTGAAAGCACATGGCTGTGACCATAGCGCCATCTGGTGTTACTATCAATGGTAGGACAAATAATAAGATGAATTTTCCAGACTGCAGACTGTAATTATTGTTGCTCTTAATCGGGTTGCACAATGGAATGTCTTTGGAAGAGTTTGAATCAGCTTGAGCTGTGAATTAGTCAGATATTTAAATATAAATAGAATTTAAGACTAAATACTACACAACAGCCTTTTTTCAGCACAAGCTTTTCTGCCATTAGCTTAGTGATGGTTAATGATAGTCAAACAGCATTTCTGAAAAACTGCTGAAAAAAGCTGGGCCTGTTCTGTCTGCTGCCACTTTACTTCCACCAGGGGGCAGTGCAGATTCATGTCACAGCCAGGCTCTCATGACCTCATTTCCTGCTCTCACCCTGAGTGTGAGAATGTGCAGCATGACTGCAGGGGCCTCCTCGGACTCCGCCCCCATCCTCCCCCCGGGCCTGGGGGCGGAGCCGCACAGCACACCGATGCCACCGGAGCCACGGTGCTGGCAGGGCTTCGGAGCTGTGTCTGATCATTATTCCAGCCAAAGCTTTTCTGAAGGAGGACGTGAAGCTGCTGTTCTCCTGCTGGCTGCTTACAGCTCACACACTGCGCAGCTCAGAGCAGCTCTGAGACATGCGCAGGCCTGCGCAGACGTTGCAGTTTAGCTGATTAGCACGCAGAGATGTCCTCACGTACTCTGCTTACCTCACACCCTGCAGCCTCACACCTCTCTCTGGCCTGCTCCTGTCCCGGGCTCTTACTGTGTACCCTGCAGGGATGCGGGAGCCAGAGACACACACTATGCCCTGATATGCAGCATTGCACAGCACTGACACACCCAGAACACTGACACAGTACTGACACACCCAGAGCA
Source organism: Megalops cyprinoides (assembly GCF_013368585.1). Lineage (NCBI taxonomy): Eukaryota > Metazoa > Chordata > Actinopteri > Elopiformes > Megalopidae > Megalops > Megalops cyprinoides. The sequence goes on along the minus strand of NC_050589.1, from coordinate 1,437,058 downwards.
CTGACACAGCACTGACAAACACAGCACAGACACATCCAGAACACTGACACAGTACTGACACACCCACAGCACTGACACAGCACTGACACACCCAGAACACTGACACAGCGCTGACACAGTACTGACACACCCAGAACACTGACACAGTACTGACACACCCAGAACGCTGACATACCACTGACACAGCACTGATACACACAGCACAGACACACTCACAGAACTGACCCACCAATGACACACTCAGCACTGACACAGCACTGACACACCCAGGACACTGACACAGTACTGACACACCCAGAACACTGACACACCACTGACACATTCAGCACTGATTCACACACAGCACTGACACAGCACTGACACACTCAGCACTGACATAATTTATATTTCACCTGGAAAGCACCACAACACACCTGAGCGGGATCTCAGAGAATGTTCTAGGGATAATTCAACACAACGTAACACTCTGCAACGCAAGCACACCCTCATTAAAAAGGCTTTCGGGACTCACATATGGGAACCGTATCACACAGACTTATAACACATCTTGCACCTCCTCTGAGACTTTACATACAAAGATAAAATCCTGCTGTGAACAGCAAGTTTGTTTTGTTAATTTCTATATTACAGTGAATGCAGCAGCGCTGTGGCATTTAAAGGTGCATGGAGTCAGCAATGAGCAGCAGAAAGGTTAACAGGCTGTCTGAAGAAGGGCAAAACAGAAGACTGGGCACAGAGAAGTCTGTGAACTGAAAGTCTGTCAACTCAAACACTGCACAAGTGCGCCACCTACTGGCTGCTGTGCGGCACTGCCCTGGGGGAAAAACAGGTAAACAAACAGAACAATTACCGAGGTTAAATCCGTAGATTTGCGTTCATCATAATAAATTACACAATGCAGTGCAGATGCTGTAAATATGATCATCAGGTAAACAAACCTGGGTAGAGCCAGCGCAGTAAGCGGTTGCAGTGCTGTGAGCTCGTCCTCTTTGCTACAGCTTTCATGCCACGTTATTAGACGCGCTTAGCTCTCGCTCCCTGTAAGTCGCTCTGGATAAGAACGTCTGTCAAGCCACAAAATGCAAATGTAAATGTAAGTCATGTTGAATATTCCATCCCTGTACATGCGCTGATTTCAGCTGGAAATGCTAAATAAATTTCCTCACATTTTACAGCCTCGTTCAGACAGGCATGAAAACCCCCATTTTCGTTTGCATAATAATTCGCACCCTGGAGGCGTTATTATTCTCCTTTTAATTACTGTGTTCTCACGCCAAAAAAAAAACCCTTAAACAAACTTTAAAAACAAGTTTGCCCTATTTAGCATCGAAATATGAAGCATTCATTACAACAAGGAGCACATCATATTAACACGTTAGCAGGGGAACATGACGGAGGATTAACTGATGAAATTCTGGATATTTCTTGGGTTTTCAGATGGCCTGAGTTTCTCCACTGCCAGATGGGACAACAGGTCTGCTTGCACCAGGAGCTGAGCTGAGAGGGAGGTGAGGGTTGAGGAGGAGGTGAAGGATGAGGAGGTGAGTGAGGGTTGAGGAGGTGAGGGATGAGGAGGTGAGGGTTGAGGAGGAGGTGAGTGAGGGTTGAGGAGGAGGTGAAGGATGAGGAGGTGAGGGTTGAGGAGGTGAGGGTTGAGGAAGAGGTGAGGGATGAGGAGGTGAGGGTTGCGGAGGAGGTGAGGGGTGAGGAGGTGAGGGTTGCGGAGGAGGTGAGGGATAGGTAGTTTCTGCTGATGTTGTAGAGGGTGGATGTACAGCTCATGGTTACTGACGGTATAGTCTCAGTGAAGGACAACTTGTCCAGTGTCACACCAAGGAGGTCTCAGATGTGCGGCTGTGTCAGACTGCTGTGACACATGCTCTGATTCATTCCTCCACTCTCTCCCTCTTCCTTTTCTCTTTCCTTCTCCCTCCTCCTTCTCACCCCCCCTCTCTTGCACCCTCTTTCTCTCTCCCTCTTTCTCTCTCTGTCCTATCGGCAGTCACACAGTCGAGCGTGTGGAGATGTTATGTAATCTTCTCTCTGTATTCTCTTTATCACAGAGATGCATCCTGAGATAGAACATCCATCCTCCTGTTTCTCCAATATATTCTGTCACAAAAAATCTGCAGTCAATAGACTACCTCTCTACATCACTGGAGTGATAACATTCCTCAGAAAACAAGCTGCTGTTTGCTTCAGATTGGGAGTGTTGTTGTTAGCTTGTGGGCCGGAGTCTTTGCTACAGTCTGAATCAGTCATGGTCTGATTTGGAGTGTGGGGGGTGGAGTTGTGTTATTCAGGACTGAAATCCCCTGAGGAGGTCTGTATGCCCTGTTCTGTCATATCTCAAAGGATGAAAATATTGCTGCGCACCAAATTATGTAATGTGAATATTTAAACTGGAACCACCATTTTCCAAATTCAAAAGAACACTTATCTATTCTGTGCTAATGTGAAATACTGACTGCACATTGTGATGTTCAGAGGGAAACTGCTGGGCAGAATATGATTAGCTTGTCCCTGTTAAAGACTTGATTTCCATGACATTGCTCTGTACTGATTCTTGTTTTTATGTCACCTGTGTTGTCAAGCTTTGGACGACATCACAACAGTTTCATATACTTTCATAAACACTCAACATTGTAATGTATTCTAATGAATGCTCTCTCTCTCTCTCTCTCACACACACACACACACACACACACACACTCACATGAATATGCACTTGCATACTCACACTCATATACACTCTCATAAACATGCACACACACACACACACACACACACATACATGCGTGGATATGCACATAGACATAACAGCATACAGATGTAACAGTTTGATGACCGCATAACTCATCACCCATAAAGCCATGCCTCAGTGGCCTCTCAGAGACGATGACTAACCAGCAGCTAAAACATCCATAGCAAAACTGAGCGGCACCCAGGGACTAACTCACTCTAAAACTGAGCCCCACCCAGGGACTAACTCACTCTAAAACTGAGCGGCACCCAGGGACAAACTCACTCTAAAACTGAGCGGCACCCAGGGACAAACTCACTCTAACCTGAGCAGCACCCAGGGACTAACTCACTCTAAAACTGAGCCCCACCCTAGGACTAACTCACTCTAAAACTGAGCGGCACCCAGGGACAAACTCACTCTAAAACTGAGCCCCACCCAGGGACAAACTCACTCTAAAACTGAGCGGCACCCAGGGACAAACTCACTCTAAAACTGAGCCCCACCCAAGGACTAACTCACTCTAAAACTGAGCGGCACCCAGGGACAAACTCACTCTAAAACTGAGCGGCACCCAGGGACAAACTCACTCTAAAACTGAGCGGCACCCAGGGACTAACTCACTCTAAAATGGCTTGTCTTAGAGATTTATGGGGGGAGAAAATTACTTAATTCTACAATTAATGAGACAAATACAATATAATACAAAGTAATTGCTTACTATTCAAATCAGATTTATTCATTTGAATAAACATTTTCCTATACATAGTGGCAGTGGTAGGGTTGGTGAAAGATCTATTCAACCAAAACCCCCATTTTACAACCATTTCACCAAAACATCTATATTTACCCAGAACTCCAATGCTTACTACAGAATCAATGCTTACTAAAACTTCCATGTTACCAAACATCCACTTTATCAAAACATCCATTTAAAAAATCCACAGTAATAATCTTTCTTATCATGTATAAAGTTTACCCAATCAGAATTAAAGAAGTGTTCCCTGATCCATGGGCTGTATGGTAATTATTAGGTAAATTCACACAGTGCTGTGTAGACTGTGTGATTTACCAAACAGTTTATCATAAAAAATACCCTAAGGCATAAATATACATGCAAGCAATCTGGAGAACATAATTGCTTGCACTCAAGTCTCTAATCAGGACTGATATCTAATTTATAATGTAAGGTCTGAATGGCAGCTGGCCGAATAAAAACTCACCACCAGGGGGTGCTGCTGCTGGCTTTGGCTCTACAGTAAACAGAGTGGAAAGAGTACAACAGAGTGAGTAGGGTGTCTCAGCTTCAGGGTCACCGCATAACAGAGTGGTGAAGAGTAACTCAGTCTCTGATCCCCTGAAATGAGTAGGGAAGAGTAACTCAGTCTCTGATCCACTGTAAAGAGTATGGAAGAGTAACTCGGTGTCTGATCCCCCATAAACGAGCAGGGGAGAGTCACTCAGTCTCTGATACAGCTTTAAGGTGGACAGAGACAGAACCTGTGAAGCACAGGGAGTTGAATATCTGCTCCTTATATGAATCTGTGGAAGCAGCACGGCTTGCATCCGAGCTAATCTAGCACACAGAAATCCCTCCAACCTCAGCAGGAGCATTGCATAACTGCGGCGGCCTCTGAAACAGCACTCATCATATTCAAATGTGAAGCTGAAGCACCGTGAGCACTCAGTTCTCCTGAACCCCGCCGCCTGCCTCGCGCTCTCCCGCCTCCCTCGCATTCTCACAGTCTGGGCTGTAAACAGCAGCACGTGGCCTCACTGATTGCATTGATATGCAGATGCATGCGGCTGCGAAGATGATTTATTCATCTGAGTATTTATTTGGAGGAATCAAAGAGGCGGCTCCTTCCGATGGAAGCCGCATTTTCACAGAGGTCAGAAACAGGAGGTGTGGATGTAAAGAAGGCGGAGACAGGAAGATGCCTCAGAGGGAGAACAGCAGAGCACACAGCACGGCAGCAGCCCACCGTGTGTAATCTGTGTGAGCGACACGCTGCAGATACATTCGGGTAAAGTCTCTGAGGACCGTGTGACTGTTGCTCAAATAAAAGAATGCAGCAGGACAGCAGCAGGGAGCCGGTAAGATGGGTCAGCCCTCTGCAGGGGGCAGATTTTCCAGCTGAACTGAACAAGCCCCAGGATCAGATAAAGGCCAGAGACAGTGGGAATTGCGCACTTGTGTTTCAGCCTTCATGTGCAGTAAAGTGTTTATTACTGCTGATGTATGATGTAATATTGTGTAATTATTGAGAGGCATTGCAGCCAGGTGTAAGAGAATATGTCCCAGATGCTGGGCTGAGCTGACACGGTCGGCTGCTCCTGGCACGCTCTCTCTGCGGTTCTGACTGCGACGTCTGAAACATAGGTGCTACTCTGCTGCTGCCATCTGAGGCAGGCCGCCGGAGAGTGGAGAGGTTAGGAGACCCTGGCCGACCCACCTCGATCTCTGGAGGAAAGGTCTGACTTTGCTCTGCCACTGTGGGCTCAGAGCAGTGCCGTGTGGCTCAGCCTGCGATCGAGATGAAGGCCTTTCCAGCTGAACCACCCAGGAGCCCACATGGAGCCCACAGGAACCACCAGTACAGGCAGCTTCACACACTGAGCGTCCTGCAGAGCCAGTTTCACTGCCTGACTGTGTTGCTCTGTATCTAAAGGCTGGGACAGATGTCTTTGATGTGTCTGAATACCCCTGCATTTTGGCTGTGCATTTTTTCATCTTTATGCTGTCATGTGTGTGAATTTACCTCCCTGGCTGTGTTTTCCCTCTCAGCTCCGTCAGACAGCACTCTGAGGGTCTGTGTCTGTAATCTGCAGCTACCGCGGGCATGCTGTCACTGTCCTGCAGCCTTCCTAATCCCTCACACAGAAAGCCAGGAGCCTCGTGGCGCCCTGTCCCGGCTCTCCTCTGAGGGAGGCTGGTTAGGAGGAGATCCATTACTGAGCGGGAAGTGTGGCTGTCCCCGTGGCCAGTGTGCGTGTGTGCGTGTGGGTGTGTGTGTGTGTGTGTGTGTGTGTGTGTGTGTGTGTGTGTGTGCGTGTGCGTGTGTGCGTGTGTGCGTGTGTGCGTGTGTGTGTGCGCGTGTGTGTGCGTGTGTGTGTGTGTGGGTGTGTGTGTGTGTGTGTGTGTGTGTGGGTGTGTGTGTGTGTGTGTGTGTGTGTGTGTGTGCAGGTGTGCTTGTGTCTTTTTCAGCTCTAAAAATGGTCAGTACGTTTGAGCTGGTGATAGTGTGTGTGGAAGGCGTGTTTGAGCATGTGATTGAGAGACCATGGACAGGGGTGTTATTTGTTGACTATGGTTGAGGAATTGTGGGAAAATGAGTTTTTGCAGTAATTTTGATATCTTAAAATGTGAACATTTTATGTTGGTGCTGTATATGAAACAAAGACAGGAGCACTTTGAATGCTGCATCTCTTGGTAGGAGTGGAATTATGCTTGAGAGTTTCACATGCTCCACAAACCAATCAGAGCCAGCAGGGTGCTGTGTGCTGTCAGGATGAGACTGAAAGGGGCCAATCACAGTCTCTAGATTGAGGCTGGAGATGACAGCACCCCATCAGGATCGCAGCACTGCGCAGCAGGGCTGAACCCGGGCTTCACACCGACAGCATGGAATCATCTCAAATCATGGCATTAATATTCAGTGACTGAGAGGTCCAGGAGGAACAAGAAACCAGAACAGTGTTCAGATACCTCCTCTGTCTGCACCTTTCCCTCAGATACAGACATGAAAGCTGGACTGAAACTTTGTGTAAGTGTTAGAATGTGTAGAATGTATAAGAAACAGATTCAGAAAACTCAACAACACCTACAATGAGGATGCTTTCGTTAGTACTACACCTACCAACTGTCACAGTGACAGAGGTGATAGTGGCCGCTATGCGAGCACTTTAACCATTAATACAACCGCTGTCCCTGCTATTTTCACTAGAACTACCACTACCTGTTATTGTGATTATATAACGAGCTACGGACTGGCAGAGCGACTGGGGACAGGAGCAGTAGCTGCTGAAGCACAGGTAATAAGAGCCTCTGTACTGTCTGTGATGTACGGCACAGCAGGTGATGGAGGGAGACCATTCTTGTTTTTCTTCAGTTGTATATTGAATTCCCATCTCTGAAAATGACACCCATTTCAGAGAATGGAAAGAAAGCCTCATTCTGACCTCTGTTCACAGAGCTGCAGGACACTGCAATCATGGAACAATATCCCTCATCCAATCAGCATTCAGAGCGTGATTACACTGGACTATGATGCATTGTTATCCTGGTCAGCATGAGGGAAGTATAACAATATGGACTGCCGTTTAACAAAGGAGTAATTTCCTTTAATGCCACCACAGGCCCCCACACCTCAAAGCGTTGCCTGGTGTTTTTTTCCCTGAAGAAAAGAGAGGTTGAAGGCCAGAGCTGAGAAATGGGATTATTTTAGAGGGGCAATGCGAACACTCACCTGATGGAGGTTTCATGCTTCTCAGAATATTTCCACTCACCCTCTTCTGCGCCAGTGTGCTCTACCTGGAGAGCATTCGAACCAGAGTTTGAACTGGAGTGTGCCCTAACTGGACTGTGCCCTAAATGGAGTGTGCCCTAGTCAGAATGTGCCCTAACTGGAGTGTGCCCTAGTCAGAGAGTGCCCTAACTGGAGTGTGCCCTAGTCAGAGAGTGCCCTAACTGGAGTGTGCCCTAGTCAGAGAGTGCCCTAACTGGAGTGTGTTCTGACTGTAGTGTGTTCTGACTGGAGTGTGCCCTAACTGGAGTGTGCCCTAGTCAGAGTGTGCCCTAACTGGAGTGTGCCCTAGTCAGAGTGTGCCCTAACTGGAGTGTGCCCTAGTCAGAGTGTGCCCTAACTGGAGTGTGCCCTAGTCAGAGTGTGCCCTAACTGGATTGTGCCCTAGTCAGAGTGTGCCCTAACTGGAGTGTGCCCTAGTCAGAGTGTGCCCTAGTCAGAATGTGCCCTAACTGGAGTGTGCCCTAGTCAGAGTGTGCCCTAACTGGAGTGTGCCCTAGTCAGAGTGTGCCCTAACTGGAGTGTGCCCTAAATGGAGTGTGCCCTAACTGGAGTGTGCCCTAACTGGAGTGTGCCCTAAATGGA
>NC_050589.1:1344204-1424204 GCF_013368585.1 Megalops cyprinoides | reverse complement strand
CGAAGACGCTGGAGACACAGAAGCAGGCTGGGCTCAGTCTGTCACTGCTTCTGCTGCTTAAACATTTTAGCCTAATATTGTCAGTCACTCGTACACTTTAGCATTATAGCATTAGTTGCTAATACACTTTAGCATTATAGCATTAGTTGCTAATACACTTTAGCATTATAGCGTTAGTTGCTAATACACTTTAGCATTACAGCGTTAGTTGCTAATACACTTTAGCATTACAGTGTTAGTTGCTAATACACTTTAGCATTACAGTGTTAGTTGCTAATACACTTTAGCATCACAGCGTTAGTTGCTAATACACTTTAGCATCTTTGTGTCAGTTCCTTCCAGTTTTTCCCTGTGTTGGGGTGTGCAGTAGTTGTCCTCACACGGCTCGTCACAGAACTCTGACTTCAGATTCGATCCAGTGATTCAGGCACCAGCTCAGATTCCCCTCAGATATTTTATTACACACGTAAGCAGTGTGAGTGAACAGGAATCTCAGTGAAAGCAGTGAAAGAAAGGCACTGAAGCAGTAAGAATAACCCAACAATCAGTTACTTCTGAGCTGCAGGATTGTAAGGAAGTGTTTTAGTGTTATGACAATGAGATGATTTACACCGCGTCAACGTCAGAGTGAGGTGGATTACAGTGATATGGTTTAGAGCAAGTTAACCTCAGAGTGAGGTGGATTACAGTGATATGGTTTAGAGTAAGTTAACCTCAGAGTGAGGTGGATTACAGTGATATGGTTTAGAGTAAGTTAACCTCAGAGTGAGGTGTTTCAGTGTCACAGCGAGCGGGGTTACCTCTTTGTACGAGCCCTTCAGGGTGAGGTACATGTAGCCCATGTATCCGGGGATAAGGACCATGGAGGACAGAGCCATGCACCACCCGACCCCCTGCCCCCATGCTGGAAACACGTAGTTATTTAGAGTGAGCGGAACCATCTGGATGGCGCTGAAGAGGAACACTCCCTGAGAGGAAAAACATCACGTCACAATACCAGCATCACGTCACAATACCAGCATCACGTCACAATACCAGCATCACGTCACAATATCAACATCACGTCACAATACCAGCATCACGTCACAATATCAACATCACGTCACAATACCAGCATCACGTCACAATACCAGCATCACGTCACAATACCAGCATCATGTCACAATATCAACATCACGTCACAATACCAGCATCACGTCACAATACCAATATCATATCACAATACTGATAACCTGATAACCTCAAGTCATACAAGGATGCCTAATTATACTTCACCCTCACAATGTTAGCATGGGGTGCAAAAAGACATTTTTTTTCCTAAGCTACATCCATCGGCAGAAATGTTTTTTATTATAGCGATGAATCATCAATCATACTGCCGCTTAGTGCTGCCAGGCTGAGAGGGAAGGAGGAGGAGTGAGGAAGAGCAGGTAGCACTTCACTCCAGCCCCGCAGAGTGTCTCAGCCTGGGGAAGCCGCTGCACTATGGAGCTCGAGAGCAGGGTTCAGCGCCTGGCTCCAGAAAATAAGCTCCTCATGTGTTCAGAAGCCCCTGCCCACTGCAGCAGACAGCTAAAATAATCCTTTCACGTGTGACGGAGGACTGAAGACTGCATAAAGCCAGATTCCAGAGAGCAGAGTGGCAGACAGCTGCAGCTGCGGGTGAATACGGCTGCAATGCTGTCGTTTCAACCAGTAAAGTGTATTAAGCAAATCAGAATTCTGAATAGAAACATTATGTCTTTGGTTTTAATTTATAAAGCCAATGATCCAGCCTCAGCAGAAGAGACTGAGGGCAAACAGAGGCTTGCACCCTGTAAAACAGAGGTGTCTTCCTCACTGAAAATGCCATTATGTCCCTCATTCAGGTGCAGGTGCAGCCAGGTGCAGCTCTGCCAGGTGCAGGTGCAGCTCTGCCAGGTGCAGCTCTGCCAGGTGCAGGTGCAGCTCTGCCAGGTGCAGCTCTGCCAGGTGCAGGTGCAGCTCTGCCAGGTGCAGTTCTGCCAGGTGCAGGTGCAGCTCTGCCAGGTGCAGGTGCAGCTCTGCCAGGTGCAGTTCTGCCAGGTGCAGGTGCAGCTCTGCCAGGTGCATGTAAACCCAAACAGGCCTGACTAAAACTGTTCTCAGATCAGTGAAAACGCCGCCCAGCTGAGCAGCCTGTGTAGATGTGTGTGTGAACGGAGAGGAGCAGAACTCACAGCTACGATGAGGGGGGTGAACACCACCCAGCACAGCTTCCACCACAGGCACGGCTTGTAGCCAATCATCTCCTGGATGTTGTCATAGAACTTATTGACCCCTGCAGGACAGAGGAATGCATGAACTGTATGTTGCATGTACAGTACCGTATGAAATGATTAAACTGCAAGTGTTAAATGCATGTACAGTGCTGCATGTTTAAATGCATACAGAATGCAGGTTTGTTGGTAACAAGCTGTGGGTTGTGGTGAGTAGAGGCCTGATAGTGAGGATGCAGTGGTTCCTGCAAAAGCAGGCCAGTCACTGATGATGCTGTGGTTCGTAGGAAGAGCAGATTCATTTGAAATGGAAAGTCATTCAGAGGGGATTCTCACCGTAACACCAGGATATGGAGATGCACTCGAAGAAGACCAGGAAGAGCAGGCACATCCCGCTGGCAGAGTAGTAGTCAAAGAGTTTGAAGACGTAGATGCCGCCCTGGGGAGGACAGATGGCAGCAGTGTGCGGCGATAGCAAAAACATTTCTCACGGCTTCTGCACCCTGACTTTGGAACTGGCACCACATATCAAGCTCACCTCACTGCAACACCCGCTACGCCTGAACAGGAAGTATGAAGCGCAGTGAAAGCAATCCTATAACACACTCATGCGCGGCCAAAGGTTTTATGCTACAAGTTCCACTGTGCACCACAGGAGAGTGAGCACTGAATGGAAGGTAAGCACTTCTTGCTGACATAATCTGAATAACTCATAGGCAGCTGATGAACCACTAGGGGGTGCTAATGAACAGTGTGATGAGGGGACTCTGGATAACATAACTCACGCAGACAGGAGCCAGTCAAGTTCCAGCACTGTGTGGTCCGGGTCACTGTCACATGACACAGCCCATACTCCACACTATGTTTATAATTTTAACACCACTTAAATTTGTCTTCTGAAGTAACTGCTGAGTTTGCTTAGTTGTGGTTAATAATATCTTTATAGTCATGCACTGGTTAGTGGATTGACTTTAGTCGTACATCCTAATGCAACATCGGTCCTTTAGTGCATTCTTACAGGGGTAAAAACATACAATAATCTTGGATTTAGAGGTTCAGTGTTACACTGTGTTAGTGCAGGAGTGTTAACGCTCTCTTAGAGTAGCAGTGTTAGTGTTATACTGTGCCAGTGTAGAGCCACTATGCCTCTGCACCACAGAAAAGTGATGTAACAGAAGCACCCCTTTACCTGTGTGATGTTGGACAGGCCAATCACGTAGGACACCAGACAGACCACCGCGATGAAGACCTCTCGTCTTCTTCTCAGTAACCGTGGAAACTCATCCACTAACGCTGTGATAAAACCCTCCACTGTGCAGAACTGGGTCAGCACAGGAGAGACACACCCCAGTCAGCAGAGAGACACACCCCAGTCAGGAGAGACACACCCCAGTCAGGAAAGACAAACTGCAGTCAGCAGAGACACACCCCAGTCAGGAGAGACACACCCCAGTCAGCAGAGAGACACACCCCAGTCAGCAGAGAGACACACCCCAGTAAAGAGAGACAAACCGCAGACAGAAGAGACACACCCCAGTCAGCACAGACACACCCCAGTCAGCACAGACACACCCCAGTTAGTGGAAATACTGCCACTTCAGTGAATATGTATCTGCCAATACTGCATCTATAAATACATATATGCAAATACTACATCTGCAAACAACAGATTCCTGACATCATCTTTTAATGAATTAGTCTTTTTCAAGGTCTAAATTGCTTTTTTAATTGTTTTTAAAAGTAACTAGCAACACGGGTATTTCTCTACAACGTTTGAACAATATGAACATATGCTTCCAGCAATGAATGAGGCAGGTACAAGAGCTTTATCTATTTGACTGCAGTGTTGGCTAAACTTGTACATACTTATAAATGTGTATAAAGCTTGGACAGTCATGCTCACATTTAAGAATATATAGAAGAATATAGATAAGAATACAGGTGAAGAATCTGCATTTATAGATACATAACATATGCCTGTTAAGTGGTGTTTTACCTGGCGGGCAGGTAAGGGAGGAGCTATAGGCAGGGGCTTTACCTGGCGGGCAGGTAAGGGAGGAGCTATAGGCAGGGGCTTTACCTGGCGGGCAGGTAAGGGAGGAGCTATAGGCAGGGGCTTTACCTGGCTGGCAGGTAAGGGAGGAGCTATAGGCAGGGGCTTTACCTGGCGGGCAGGTAAGGGAGGAGCTATAGGCAGGGGCTTTACCTGGCTGGCAGGTAAGGGAGGAGCTATAGGCAGGGGCTTTACCTGGCTGGCAGGTAAGGGAGGAGCTATAGGCAGGGGCTTTACCTGGCGGGCAGGTAAGGGAGGAGCTATAGGCAGGGGCTTTACCTGGCTGTCGATGCCCAGCATGAGCAGCATGGAGAAGAAGAGGATGGCCCACAGGGGGGATACGGGCAGCTGTGTCACTGCCTCTGGGTACGCCAGAAACGCCAAACCTGGACCTGAACACAGTGTCAGTCAGACTTCAGCGCAGAGTATACCAGAAATGCTAAACCTGAACACAGTGTCAGTCAGAGTTCAGCACAGCACATAGGTGCTCAACCAGGTTTTTTCTATTTCTCATTTAGCTGTAGCCCACACAACTTTAAAGTAGAGGTATCAGTTTGAACAAGTCCTCTACACCCATATCTGTAGATATGTAAGTGTCTCACATGTCTGGTGAGGCAGACAGACAGACACTGGAACTACCACAGACTGAAACAGACCAGAGCTGCTGAGCAAGAATGAACCCTAGACAGACATTCTTACAATGTTTAAGGTATTATGACACACATGTGCAGAATGATACAGCTGCAATTTAGTTAGCTGTGATTATATAGTATATATAATATTCAATATGTGCTGCATAGCAGATGATCTTATTCAGAGTGACTGACATGGCTTAGTTTCTCTTACATCATCAGTTTACACAGCTGGATATTTACTGAGGCAGTTTGGGTTCAGAACCATGCCTAAGGGTGAAAAAGCAGTGCCCAGCCGGCACATCGAGCCATCAGTCTTTGGGTTGCCAGGGTTATGAGCCGCGTACCTGACCACTACACCACACAGTAATCCAGTAGTCCACAATAACAGTATCATAATTACATTAACAATATATTTGTATACATCACTTTTCTTACATGGTGTTCTAAGTGATTTCTAAAATAAAGCATAACAGGAATAAAAAAGAAGAAATACAAACTAAAAAATAAAATAAACAAGCATAATAATATTAAAGAACCAAAATGCAGGTGGAAGAGGGCAAAAAACACAGATGTGAGTATAATAAAAACATGAAAAACCAAATTAAAAAATAACTTGCAGGGGTTGCAGGCATTAAACCTTGTCTTGCTTTAGAAGGAATTTGTTAAATAATTACCTGATGCAGCAACATCGGCAATTGGCCTCTTGGTGACATGTGCCATGAAGCCGACAATGGAGAAGATGACGAAGCCAGCGAACATGCTTGTGGAAGAGTTTATGCAGCACACTATGATGGAGTCTCTGTTAGGATAGCGCAAAGACTGCTGATTTAAAATTCAGTGCAACTGTATACACTCACCCTGAATAAACAATGTGTTTTATACAATTTACAACGAACACAAAAGAGGCTTAAATTAATTATTGAAGATTTGAGGTCAGCTATAGTATATTGACTGAATCACCTGTGTGAGGATTCATCTAAGTTGAACAGGTAGACCAGCCTGTCTGTATATCTGTCTGTCTGCCATCATGTGGTAGTCTGTCTGTCTGTCTCTCACTGCTTGTCTGTCTTTTCTGCTTTCTGTCTGCTTGTTTCTTTCTGCAGTCTTGTCTGTCTGAGAGACAGATTCGCTGGTTGCCCTGCCCATATCTCTGCCTGTTCTCTCTACCTAATGGCTGCATGTCAGGCAGCTGGAAGCCCTGATGCAGGGAGATTGAGAGCGCAGAAGCGTCACCTGTAAACATTGTTATTGAAGGGGTTGTAGCTGCCGAGAGCAATCAGTGATCCCAGTCCCAGCCCGTAAGAGAAGAAAATCTGTGTGGCGGCATCCAGCCACACCTGAGAAGAGGATGGAGATGTTTAACCGCCCCTGAGCAATGCTAGTGCTTTATACTGAGTGTGACAGTATTTAAGCTGAGGAACCATACAAAGAGCAGTGTTCATGCTTATACCTTCTCAACTGTGAGAACATTCATTCTAATATTAACATCACAATTATGATTTTTGTATCACCTTAAGATGGTGAGTTATTGTTCTATTTTTCACTGGTTGGCGTTTATGCACTGAAAGTATGCACCGTTGCATGCCATGGATCATTTTGTCTGACCTGAACTGAATTAACACTCTGAGGATGCATGGAGAGTGCGTACCTCTGACTCCTTCAGTTTGCTGAACTCTGGAGTGATATAGAACAGGATCCCGTCCGTGGCTCCCGGGAGGGTGATCCCGCGGATGAAGAGGATGAAGAGCATGATGTAGGGGTAGGTGGCAGAGAAGTACACCACCTGCGGAGCGACATCACCATTACGATGTTTTCATCAAAGGGAAAAGACACCAGAGGAAACACATTAAATCTGTCACAGTGTATCCAATGCTTTCGAACACTTACCCTCAAGCTATTAAACATGTACAAATACTAGTTCTCAGCGGGCAACAATTTTTAAATACAATGGAATTAAGATCTTGATCCAGTCAAAAGGGCAAGTTTGCCTAGTTTACCTAATGTCAGGAATTGACAGAAAAGAATACTAACTGGGAATTTAATCTGTACATGAGGGTTAGCGCTCCTACTGTACTGGTAAGTGCTATGGAACCCTTAAGGACCAGAGGGAGTCAGGACATCTGCTTAACATCTTATATGAAGGAAGGCACCACCAGCTGCACAATGTCCCCTTCTCTGCATTGGGGCTCAGGTTCTACAGGGTCCAGAGGTAAGACTGCCCCCTACTGGCCCACCAACACCACTTCAGTCAACAATCTCCCATCAAAGTACTCACCTCTTAGTGTACTTGCATTGTCATGGCACATGTACACATGTTTAAACTACTTGTTAGTAGGACACATAACATTATATAAATGAAGAAGATCAGCAGAGGAGAGCAGAGTTTCAGAGCCCCACACAGCCTGACAGACCCTCACCTTCCCTGTCCAGCTGACTCCTTTCCAGATGCAGAAGTATACCAGGACCCAGGCGATGGCCAGAGTGATGGCGAGAGGCAGCCGAATCTCACCCGGTTTCTCCAGCCCGTCAGTCATTTGGTGCATGTTGCGTCTGTAAGATCAGAATGAACCCCCAGTAAGGGAGACAATGTCATCATTTTCACATTTTAAAAGAAGGCATGCAGGTGTTGTCTTTTTTAAACACAGAAGGTGAGCTCACTCCCAGAACTCCATGACGGCGCTGGTCAGGTTGGCGGTTTCCACAATGCTGTAGTTGCTGTAGCATCTGTCAGTGTTCCAGGGGTTGTTGCACGATTTCCATGGGAGTTCCTGCAGAAACGAGGGAGGAGAAGGCCATGCATCTGCCTGACTCCCAGTGCAGCCTCTGTCTGAGGGACTCCCACTGAGATTCTACCTCACGAAGAACCAAAGCTCAGTGTCAGCATTACGACCTATACCCCCAGCTTCCACTGCCAGTGCTAACTCATACCCCCAGCTTCCACTGCCAGTGCTAACTCATACCCATCCCACTGCCAGTGCTAACTCATACCCATCCCACTGCCAGTGCTAACTCATACCCATCCCACTGCCAGTGCTAACTCATACCCATCCCACTGCCAGTGCTAACTCATACCCATCCCACTGCCATTGATAACTCATACCCATCCCACTGCCATTGCTAACTCATACCCATCCCACTGCCAGTGCTAACTCATACCCAACCCACTGCCAGTGCTTTCAAAGTAGAAAAGTTGCAGATTCAGTGTAGTGAATGTATATATAGAGAATATTTGCTGTGGTAAACGAGCATATGCAGAATGGTGAAGGACGATACTCTCACAGAGTGCGCAGAAGGGCCGCATATCAGTGTGGTAAAGTATTACACTCTCTGTTGTGAAGAGCATACATGCTGTGGTAACGGAGTAAACTCAGTGTGGTAAATCAATGTTTTTATAGGTGGATACTCACTGCAGTAAAGGAGTTGTACAGGTAGTATATGGCCCAGGCTATGATAACAATGTAATAAATATTCAGCCAGAAGGACAGGACAGCTGCAGCTAGGCCCACACCTGAGGGTGGAGAAAGGTTACGCTACTACACACTGAAATACAGGCTAATAATATGCTGTTAAATATAGCAGTACATTGCAGTGAAAAGATCAGATTTCATGTCATCCCATGAAAAATAAATGTTTAACAATATTTTAGTTATAAATAACTGACCTTTGCCTGTAGATCTTACTGTTTATCAGAATCAGTTTTACATAAAATCAAGTCCCGCATATTCCTACCAGAACAGACTGCATTGCTTCATGGTCCCTGTATGATGGGATTTATTTGGTCTTGAAAAGCAACCGAGCATTTTATAATACTCAGCACATGCGGCCATACGAGTACCTTTAAACATCGGAGCGAGTTTCCAGACTCCCAGTCCCCCTATAGAGGTGTACTGGCCGAGGGAACATTCTAGCAGAAACAAGGGAACTCCAGCGAATATAAGGGTCAGAAAATAGGGAATCAAGAAGGCTCCTGGACAGAAATGAGAGAGGGAAACACGTGATAATACATAATACGCTAATAATATACATAATAAAAACATCACAATATGTCATTTATAAACATGACCGACGTATATTCAGGTATCATTTTGTATCACGAACAATTCAGCGACTAAACAATATTTAGACTAATTCATGAAATCAATGCTGTCGCTATGAACAAGCTTTCATACGATCTCAAAGGAGGGAAACTGAGCGCATTCAAACTTTAGCCTTGGATCTTATTTTCATAATGCGATGGAAGAGGTCGAGCTGTAGTGAATCAGGCAGGGAACCGCCGCTGATTTTACCTCCGCCGTTTTTGCCACAGAGGTACGGAAACCGCCACACGTTCCCCAGTCCGATTGCATAACCAACGCACGACAGCAGAAAGTCGAATTTTCCTGCCCAGGTTTCTCTGTCGGGAATTTCCTTTTTCTTTTTGTCGGTCTTCGCCGCCGGTGTCTTCGGCTTGTCGTTGCCAGGTGCTTCGTTGACCTCTGTGAGGACGTGTCCATCGGCCGCTTTGGCGCCATTCGTCGCCATGTCTCCGAATCTGGCGGGGGTCCGCGCCGCTGGACGAGACGCTTCAGCACCGGTCCACGTGGACAGCAGCTTCGCGGTGTGGCGCACAGCCCTGAGCCGAAACGCTGGGGTCGGGGACACAGTAAAATAATACAGCAATCATAACTGCTCAGCATTTTAAATCCTAGGCGAAACGCTGTGCAGAATACAGAGTTGACATCGAGAGCCTAATTCCCTGTCTTTTAAAAGCATTTGCCATGGAAACCGCTTCAGCTGGAGAAAGATAAATATGTAATTGAATTCATATTATTTAAGGCAAACACAGCCTTTGAGCGAGAGCATACATGATGATATTTGTTATATTAATTTATCATTACCGGATTCCCAAGATTCTAGTTGCACTACTTTCGGAATACATAATTATCGATAAACATTCGCTTTGCCTATTTTTTACTCGACCAGACTACTAAGGTTCGGCTACAACTAGAGCAGTTAAAGCATTAGCATGTTGACTCTTATCTGTAAAAAATGTGGGATTTATATTTTGCTTAATTGTTTTTTTTTTCTTTCCACGGTGGCAGCGAAGACTCACCTGTTCTGGATTATGAATGATAAATTAAAATGGAGCTCGCAGGTTCATCAAGGAAGATGACATTTAATCATAAATAACATCGTGTTAACAAAATAAAATTAATTACACCAAAGCTGTATCGTAATATTTAATGTAGACTCGCGCAGTGCAGGATGCAATTAAGGACACGCCGATATGGAGATATGGATATTTCGTTTTTACATTAATCACTACACCTCCTTAATGAAGCTGAATTACTGAATAAAATTACTCTCTGACAAAGTTATAGGTGCAAAAATTTTGACATGCGAAAGCTGACAGCGTTCCGTCCGCGCGCTCCAACACAATTAGACTGTAAAACTAACGGGCGCCGCGAGCGCAAATCTTTACGCATCAGCCCGGGGCATCCTTTTCCTCACCAGAGAAACGTGAAAAGGGACATACTTTACATGGCTATAGAAATATAAATATTAAATCAACTTCGCACAGTCCACTCAAACCATGTAGTCTCCACACAAGATGATATATATGGAAAAAATCCCTCAGTAGCTCGGTATTGTTGGCACGCACCAGTCCTTGGATACCAGCACTGCAACGGGTACAGCGTCGATAAATAGGCTAATGATATTATCTCAAAAATATTTCTAGCAGTGGTATCAAGTACCAATTTAAGGATATATGCCACGATATATGAATTATGAGAACCATAGACAGATTCTCATTGATCAGAATAAAATATTTTACTCACAAAATTCGGTTGCCCGTCACAATATAAGCGATGAAGACATCCGTTGTTCCCTTCAAGTTATGAATTTGCAGTGTTATCCGGGAAATCACAATATGTTGTTGTTATTGTTTTTTTATGCAAAGACTTAAAGAATTCCGAGAAGCCCTCCCTTTCGGAAGGTGCAGAGACGTTCCGCGGAGCTGTCCAGAGGAGGGAGGTGCTGAGGAGGCTTTAAACGGCACGAGGGAGAGCAGCTTCGCCTCGTGCCACCGTCTTACACCAACAGCCAGAAACGGTGCATGTAGCACAAATCCCAACTATCATCCGCACACAGTAGCGTCAATGTCATCTGAAAGTCGACCCTCCTCGCCTACAACACACCCGCCACTGAGATCACCGCGAGTTCGGGACCGGGGCATCGTCTTGCCTTGCGCCTTTAAGTGTTTTTGAGTTTTCAGCTTTATGAATACTTTCCTGCTTAATTAATAGTGATCAGCATTTCCCAGATGATATTCATGTAGTCTGTCTTGACGTCAAGACTATTCAAAGATCATGAAGTTGTCCCAAAACCCCGTCCTCACTTGTCCTCTGTAGTATTGGTGGGTGTACCAACACTCCGACTTAAAGGATTCAGAAGGAAATAGTGTCAGAAAGACTGAATAGTTATAGCAGATAGTAGATAAGTGAAAATACAACGCATTGAAAAATGAAGGCATTCACACCCAATACTAATCATAATGAGGGTTGGGGTATTTTGGAATTTGTAAAATGTCATAGGCCTGACAGTATTCATGACAGGTGAAATCCTCCCGTTTCTTTCAAAATGTCCGCTTTTCCAATGCTGAACAGAACCGAACTTAACTCTTTCATTGTACCGACTCCAGTGCCTAAACCAGGCCTGGTATTGTGGGCAAATTTAAAACTGCGCTCCGAGAGTGTCCCCGTGGAAGATATAAAACGAGGGCTGTGAGAGATAACAAGATTACACCGCTTTGACTCTCTGTCGTTTGGATCATTTACCATCGTTAACATAGTCCGAATTACATCTACTAATGTATTAGCCGAATGAAAAATTTACACCATTTTTGGAGTATCATTTTTTTTTTATTTGGATGAGATGCCAAACATCGCGAAACATCGTATATCTATTTTGAAATTCACATCGTATATCTGTTGTGAAATAAATACACAGGAAAAAAGGAACCCGTTTTTATTTCATATTTGTGGACTGCGCGCGCTGGGAAAACACTTCCCTCGGGCCTGTTTAAAAAGGTCACGAGGATGACAACGCAGTAAAAGTTTTCATGGAAAGCATCTGACGAGTGGCTGAAATGGAGGCAGATGGGGAGCCAATGAGGGGTGAAGTAACCCACTCGATGATACCACATGAAATTTAGCGTTTAAAATCCCATCTGGTTCGCCCCCCCTCGGGCTGCGAGGTTTTAAACGTGACACGCGCTCCTGAACCTGCGGTGGAAATGCGAGCGCGTGGCAACTGCTGGTGACACGCTTGATTGCTCAACCAGGCGCTGAACCGACCGGGTTTGCACAAGGTAACGCATGCAGAGCCTTGCTTTGGTCTAGCTTTTAAGGTTTAATGCATGAATAGGTCAGAATGATTAGATGTCAGCGCCGTCCTCGTCATGCCTTCACTGTCTCTGGTAGTGCGTAGGTGCTTCACTTAGTTTTCTAATGGCGTTTGTTCGTGACTGGATGAGGTCTCCTGTCACACGAACTCCAAAATCATTAAACATAAACATAAAAAGAAAGGTTTCACTGTTAATGTGTGTATATATATGTATTTTTTTAAAAAATATAACTATACTATTATTATCATAACAAAATAATACAGCATTTTGGATATACTAAAGGATAATTTAGATATGATTAACGGTTGATTCATAACTGACCATCATAGTAGTGTAAATGCAACATCACGTCATGAGTCAGAGATGATTGGACATAGGTGATAATTGTGTCTTAATCAAGAAATTCAAAAAAGAAAAATAGAGAAATAAACCAACATCCTCTGCTCAAGGAGCCCAGCTTCTGTGCCAACCTGCCAGTGCTGTGTTCTGTGTCTGGGGTGTTGAGACTTGGCAGCACCTGATCTGCCAGAAACAGTGCATCAACAACAGGCCGCAGTCTGGGAAACAGGTAGTGACTCAACATGTCAGAATCCCACACTTCTTAAACAGAGTCATCTGTTTGATCTCTGTATTTACCAGCCATCAGACATGAATGGATTTTAAACCCCAGCATGTCTGGCAATCAGCTGCCGCTCCTGGGTCCTGTTTCAGGGATGCATGGCACTGTGAGAAACCCCTCACACTGACATTGGATTAAAAATCCTTTCTTCCCAGACACTGAGAGGGCTGATCAAACATTGGAGTCTGTGCCTGAGTAGCTGAGTATTGAGTGATGCAGGGACTGTCTCAAAACTACTATCTGTTTGAGCAGAGAAGTAAAATGGGGAAGTGAGTGTGATAGTGAATAGAGAGGTACAGACGCAGTACACTGCCCGTCTCCATCCTGTCACTCTCAGCACGCTGTCACTAATGCCCCTCGGACTAAAAGTCTAACATTCTCCGGATGAATGCTCCTGTTGACGTTTTGTCCGTTTCGTGTCCCTGGACCGTGAGGCTTGTCCTCACCAGCCACTGTTCATGCTGTTTGTTTCTGACCTGAAAAAGGGCTGTGCCCCTCCCTCACTGAGAGCTCCCTCCAATGTAAAAGCAGTTCCTCACTGTACCACTAGATGGAGAGACAGCCAGTGATGTAGTCACTGCACCGGAAAAGTGCCTGTTCAGTTCTTACTTTAATTAATGCTAAATTACAGTTTAAAATGACTGAGATGATAATGGAATTTTCTTAAAGCTGTCAGTCCTGTTGTGTTTTTTGTCTTTCCAGCATTCAGCTATCTGAGATCATACGTACGTTACTTAGCATGAGTCCTTAATATGGTAACATACTGTATTAATTTAAAACAATTAAAATATGTTATATTTAATTGCTTCATAAACACCTTAAACTTAGACTACAAAGGTGAAGTGTCATGGCAGCAATTTATTTCCAATGTTAACCAAAAATACAAAAGGGATCTTTTGCCCCTACAGTCCTACAATCTTTTATCTCTGCACAGAATATTTAAGTCTTCTCTTTGAAATTAAACACAAGATTTGCTCTTTTTCTAGATGATAACATGATTTTCATTAATTGTAACAACCAGCCAACTTACTGGTTGACAAATAGTTTCGGATAGAATAACAAACAAATAAACAAAATAATACAAAAACTTGACTGAAATTTACCATTATTTACTGAAATGTACAAAGAGCTTAATGTGTGGTACAGTCAGTGTTTTTCCTTTTTTCCAGGGTGTATTGCAGCCCTCCCCAGAATAGGAAGCTCCTTTGTCTCTGAAATGACCCAGATTTGAGAAGCAGTTCTGTAGCCTCAGTCTGTTCTGCTGATAACTGGGGGCTGATTTTACACCAGCGCTTCTGAATGGCTCAGACAGACTGATCTGGGATCAGAGGCAGGGACGCTGGCAGACGTGGGTCTGATAAGAGGAGAGATGTTGCTCGGGATCCCGTCAGTATGGAGAGATCGTATCCGCACCCCTGTGGAGGATCTCCCTGCACCTGTGTACTGGCTGTGCATGCTATCACTCCACATGCTTATCTTACATTCATCAAACTCACCACATAGTCTACTATATTTACACACTGGGAATCAACCCCAGTACTCACAGGACGTGAAAAATCCTGATATGGCAAAGGGCTCATGTTTCAAACAGTACAAAACCTGGGAATTATGCTGAGAGTTTAATTCCTAAAGTATGGCGCCAGGCTGCAGTGGCTCGTTAGGTGCTCTGATGAGCAGATCTCACAGCCGGGCCTGCGTGAATGCACTCTCAGCGAGCTGCATCACAATGCCAGCTGACCCATCCTGCAGGCCCGGGCTGCATTCCTCTGTCCCTTTAAGAGGATGAATGTACACATGGAAGTGCACAAAAAAGACTGATCTTCCTTTCAGAGTCACAGGGCAGGTACTGGTGTGTAATGGTGCTGCACATACACACATTAAAAATGACAAGTTATGAGTGTTGCACAACAGACATGGGGACTGATAGTTACCTCCACATGACCAGGAAAGCTAGAAGGAAGAAATTTAAAGTTTTAAGCCATTACATTATTTTTCATGAAACTCACTGCAGGCTAATCATGAGTAAAAATGTGATGAAGGATTTATCGTCTGTCCACTCGTTGCACCCTTCTGAGTTCACACAATGGTAAGTTGTTAAAACAGTGCATATTAGCACGTTAGCCTCCCTGCTGGAGGAGACAGGCTGGTAGAGGAGTATATGTGCAGGATAGTGCATGTTAGCACGTTAGCATGTTAGCCTTCCTGCTGGAGGAGACAGGCTGGAGGGTGGGTTGTGCTGGAGAGCTGGGACATCTGTAGATGTGTTGCCAGGCAACAGCAGAGTGAGTTTCAGTGTGCTCTTCCTGTCTGTCTCTCAGGTGGTAAGATTCAATCGCAGTTCATTAAGTGCCACAGGCACACCATTGGAGTGGAGGAACACCCACTTTTACACTGACTGACAGGAAGAAGCAGAACAGGATATATAAAGTGTTTGGCTCCTGAGACAGCGGTGTGTGAGTGTCATGATACGCTGTCGCTCACTTCATTCCTCTGCTTCACCGGAACAAAGGGGACAGGCTGCTCTGCCAGCGAGCAGCTCTTCAAAAGCACAGCCTGAGCCCAGCGTCCTCGCTTCAAAACCAGCTGTGTCATCTGCTTGCAATAGCAGGCAGCCCGCAGCAGCAGAACACATGGATTTGCTATGCTGGGGATAAGGGGCATAGGTCAGACAGGGTTTCCTCATCCAGCAACTCTCTGTTCAGTTGGATGACATCAGTGGAGTTCCACCTGTCCTTCAACAGGCGTCCACTTCAATATTGTACAGTGTGGAAATTGCAGTGAAAAAAATAGCCACCGGCCTGCGCGCAGCTGAAGTTAAGGATTGCGTTCGTCTTGTTTCAGGACTCCTGCGGGACTGCAGAGATTTTTAGAGTGAGCGAAGATCGAGGTTCAAGTAGCTGGCATCTTGGGTTACAGATTTACAAATTGGGATCAGAACTGAGAGGATCCCTCTAAGGGCATTTATGTGTTGCGTATTTTCAGTGAAATCACTTCCTGTTTAAACCTCACAAGTCATCCAGGATGTCATGGAGACCCTCCTACTTTTGATTGGTTAACAGGACAGCACTTATCTCACATGCCATCACTGTCCAGTCAGTCGGTTCACAGAACACTCAGGCTAATCTGTTGTGATGTCATAAAGGCTGCTATCTTGACTGTCTGAAACTCTTGAGCAGATGCCGCAGCCCGTCAGAGCGAGTGTGAGATGTCAGTCTGCGGGTTTGTTTGCGTGGCTGTTGGTGATGGTGTGTGTTTCAGAGGGATACAGTAATGAATGTGGAGTCGAACCGCACTGTCTCTGTCTACAGCACTCGTCCGCAGGCACGCCGCTCCACACAGCCCTCCTAATCCCCGCCATTCACTCCCATCGCTATGGAAACGGACTCGCTGGCTTGCAGCCTGGCTGGTGTCATGTAAGCACTTCTACAAAGCAGGGACGCTGGCAGGAGGGAATGATTTCAGACACACACCATAACCTGATCAGAGAGAGAAACACAACCAGGAACTCACCTACACCTCGAGCTGATGCTCAGCAGATTCTCCTGAGGGGGAGGGGAGATCCGGCGTTTTTCTGATCCCAGGTGAGAGTCAGCACCTCTTAGACTCCAGCCACACGAGCTCAGAGGGAGACCCCTGCAGTACAGTGTGAAACCATCACCTGGAAGCTGATAAAAGCCAGCCCACAGAGGTAATAGCACAATCCAAGGCAGACTCAGCTGAGATCTTAAACTGTAGCCTCTCCTATTTCAGCATGCCTGCAGTGTTTCATTATCTGCAACACATAGTTTATAACACCTCTGAGGCATTGGGATGACAGGTTGCTACCATAGATTACAGTAAACATGTTTAATAGCATAATAATAACAGTGTAATAACATTACAATAAATCAGTATTAACAATAATTATTCATGTTAATTGGAATTATTAGTCTATAATGTGTCAATGAGCGGATACCCTTGAGGAGTCAGAATACCCTATTTCTTACAGCAAGTGCATTGATCACAAAGAAAACATTAACTATTCAGTCATGTAACTTTTTCATTGCGTTCACCCAGGCAATGATTTTATTTATTTTTTAACCAAAAATCCATGTTAAAAGCATTTATGCATCATCTTTTAGCTGAATTCTAATTTCAACAAAATCCTGTTGAGTTTGATAACCATTCTGAAAGAGTCTTCGCAAATAAATTCTCTTTCATTCTTAAAAGGAGGAGGAGTAGCTTTTAAATGCAAAATGTGGTCAAGCGCTCAAATGGTGGGCGGCAGTGTAGCATAGTGGCTAAGGAGCAGGGCTCATAGCTGAAAGGTTGCTGGTTTGATTCCCCATGGGGGCACTGCTGCTGTACCCTTGGGCAAAGTACTTAACCCAGAATGCCTCAGTAAATATCCAGCTGTATGAATAGATAATATTGTTAAAAACTGTAACCTATGTAGGTTGCTCTGGATAAGAGCGTCTGCTACTTGCCAATAATGTAATGTAATAGTGTGGTGACAGTGTTGAGCACCAGCATGTTTTTCTGTACTACATTTGGACTACTGCCTGTAAAGGACTACTCTTTTTTAGTGGGGGGCTGACCTGTGGTTAGCCTGTGCTGCTCCCCACTTACAGCGTTGCCCCAAACCCCCCCCCCCCCCGCCATGCTGAATAGATGCCCCTCAGTCTATGCTGTGGCTGTGAAGGACAGCCCCCCCCCCCCATGCCCCCCCACACTCACATACACAAACACAGACAGGACAGAGGCGACTGCAGGGAAGGTGTTTACCGGGAAACTCAGACAAGGTCACCCCCTGACAGCCAGGGGGTGCTGTGTCCATTAAAGTCACAGTGGACTCAGCGAGGATTCATTAAAATAAACCTTTATAGATAAAGGCACACGCTTGCACGGAACAAACTGCCAGACTGTGTTGTGTTTGATTGGGTCCCTGAAGAAACGCAGAATAAAGCCTGTGGATCAAAACGGTACCCGCGGTTACTGTTGCCGTCAGTCACACATTTCCCTCCTATATCTGTGAATGACAGCAAAATGAATACCCAGCAAACAGGGCATGGTGGAACCTGGCTACAGAGGAAAGCTTGTTTTGCAGTTCTCTCTATTTTTTAAATAGCAGAATTAGATGTTTTCACTATTTGTGAAATTTCGTGATCATTCCAACACCTGTAAAAATCTAAGCACCCATTGAGAACTGTATGGAAGCATTAATTACATACATGCAATGTATTGTGAGAAATAAGAAACCGAATGACAAATTTTACATCAGAGTTCAGTTCATACCTCTGTGTAGCAGTGACTGAGAGTCTCAGCAATTTGCTCCAAGCCAAAAAGAGGAAGGGAGAGAAAGAGAGAAGAGAAACAAACAGCATCAAGAGACACATTGATATTATTATCAATGTTATTGTTATTAACAATGTTATTATTATTATGATGGCACAAAAATCAAACCCCAGAACATGCTGCCATAATCCTCGCACACAGTCCTGTATGAATCATTAACAGGGATCAGATCTTACCTGACTTTCAGGTTATTTTGTTTGCTTTAGTGTGGAGGGTCAGAATTATCAAGGGCCATATGTGTAGCACAGACTGGAGCCAATTCTGCATGGGGGGGATCCTTCCCATCAGGCAGTGGGAGCAGCAGACTCCACCCACAGGAAGCGCCTGGTTCCTATCCCCTGGACACGGTCTGTCTCACACACACACACACATACACGTGCAAGCATGCACGCACGCACACACACACACACGCACACACACACACACACACACACACACATACACACACACACACACACACACACACACACACACACACACACATACACACACACACACACACACACACACACACACACACACACACACACACACACACACACACACCTCTGTACCTGCCTCTTTGAAGGGAATTTACCTCTGAAGTAAAATATTCCAACAGGAAACTGCTCTGTTGTCACCTCGGCAGTGATGTCATTGAAGAAAAAATTATTATCCAATCAATGCAGGCTCATCCGCATAAACACATCCATCTGCTTCGAACCCCTATGCACTAAACACATACTGCATCCCTACTGAATCTGTTTTGGGATGCTAAAAACAAACAGAGCATTTGTTTTAAGAGACTAGATCATTTTAATATTCACATAATAATATTTCACTACATCCTTTTATTTTCCAGCTCAGTATGACATATTTAAGGAAATCACATCCCTGAAAAATTAAGTCAGTCAGACAAAATCTCTTGGACTGCGTCCTACTGGATCAAACTGCCAGGAAGATATCTGCTGATGGCAGCTCTTTCTTGTTTGAGGGCTGCATAAATAGAGCTGTCTTATAAGTCTTTAGATTTCCCAGGATGGATTAAAAAGATAAGACACATGACAAGAATTCTGAGGGTTTGACGGAGGAAGATGTTTAAAAATGTTTCCTGCCGCTCCCCCCTGCGGAATGAGGTTTAGGGAAGTGTATTCACAGCATGGCCTTCCCCTCCTCACAGTTTCAGCAGGGAAAAACTCCACAATACATCAGAAAAACGCTGAATGCTGTGATTGTACTTTGATTCACATATTTTTCATTTGGTAGGGTTCAATTCAATTTGTTGAATTTCTGAGGTGATAAATTGCTTTCAGGTAAACGTTTCAGTGGAGGTAGAATGAGGGTAGAATGTTCATAACCAGCCGCATCGATTGATCCATGGAATTAAAAACTCTCTATCCCTCTAGCTGGCAGGCAGTAACCCACTCTTACAGTAAGAATATGTATTTTATATATGCATATACATACTTTATTCTCTTATTTATACATTTTTTCCAAGCTCACGGTGACCGAATAGCGAGGCGTGCTGTTCGTCATATGTGTGTTACATCACAGGAGACGGGGACGCCACAGGGGCCGCGTGGGGGCAAGAATGTATGTCGCTGGGCCAGAAAAAGGGTTGTCATGACAACTTTTGACAGCTTCGCCTAAAAGGTCTTTACAGGAACTCCTCGGGAAGGTAGGGAGACATTATAACAGAGACATTAATGGCTGGCTATTTAAAACACTGACCTTCATTTCGCCCTTCTTGTTACATAAGGACTAGGTCTCATTTTACAGACACATGGAGCTGGGTTGTGCACAATGGATGTTTCTTTATCTATTTTCTTGATACAGTGGACACAGTGGCCATAGACCTCACCTTCACTCCCTGGATACTGCACACTCTTCTTCTTTGTTTCCGTCTGTCTGACCCTGTATTACTCTGTGTTTCCGTCTGTCTGACTTGGCCCGTCTGACCCAAAGGTCACCTGTCCAGTGACCTCCTGACCTCTGACCTTAGACATACAGAAACTGTTGAGTTCATCTTCGCAGGCACACACTCTGACAGCACAAGCCACACCAGGCTGGCTGCAGCCATGCATTAATAGGTGCTGATGTGGGCGTTGGTGTGGAACAGTAACGTAGCTGTTTCCTGGAGCGCAATCACTCCTGCATTACCATATTCATCAGGAAAACAAGACAGGCAATCAGAGATATTACAGCTCCACATAGCTGCACTTAGACAATCCAGACAGTAATATTCAAGCAAAAAAAAGAACGCATTAATTACGTTGGATATACACAATTTTGCAGATTCAGATTTGAGGAATTCTGTCAAGTGAGTCTAAAGCCTACATCTCTGACACACTACTTCATGTTTCTAATAAATCCATAAATCCAGGCAAATTAATATCTATATGCAAGTACATTTCCTTGTATGTATATTTATGGACTAAAATAAGCAAACATGTGATGGTGGCTTTATTACAAGTAAACATATTTAAGTCTACCTGAAAAAGCTTGGTGAAGCAGATGATGTACCAGTGTGTATAAGAATCCCAGCCAGCTGGTGCTGGAAATGACCTCCCTCACTGCCTGCCACAGAGGTACGCTGCCTCAGCCCGGGACAGCAGGCAGGGCACGCCACCGCTCTCCCTCCTCTCACGGTACGCTGCCTCAGCCCGGGACAGCAGACAGGGCACGCCACCGCTCTCCCTCCTCTCACGGTACGCTGCCTCAGCCCGGGACAGCAGGCAGGGCACGCCACCGCTCTCCCTCCTCTCACAGACGCGGTGTCTGCTCTGCAGTTTCATCTCAGTTCAGAATTAAACGGCCAGGCCGCGGGCAGAGAGACGCTCATGGGATCCGGCAAGCAATCTGCTGCGGAGTCCGGACGCACGCACGAGAGGGCCATCCAATCATCTCATTTGTTCCTGCGATACTGAGGTGAGAAGGGGCTGCACTGAAATGGCTGCATTCCATTACCTGTCCAAAGGTCAAAGGTCATTCAGTTCATCCGGTGCTGTTTCCTCAGAGATCTTCACCGTAAAAACAGTACAGTCAGTACAGATTGACAGGAGAGAGGTGGAAAAACAGTTGTGTAATTTGTGTAATTTTTGTAATTTTTTCAGTCATTGTTTTTAACAGAATGTGCAGAGTTTGAGAAAAGGAAATTGTTCGCATCTTCCCTTTCTTGAAGGCTTGCTGTGATTTGAGACAGGAATAGGTCCAAATCCGAATGCCCTGCTGCACAGTTCAGGCCATGTATTTGTGAGGGCAGGAACCCTGACTCCAAGACCTGAGAACTCAATATCAATATCTTTTCTTATTACATTTTTAAATCAATATGGAAAAAGCAGGTAAAAACGTCTTAATTAATATTCTGTAGAAATATCTGTTACGTATATTTAGCCAGTACCAAAGTGGTTAGCGGCTCCAATTAATTTTCAAAAACTGTTTGACAAAAAGCAATAAATTAAACTAAATAAAACATTCTTATTAAGAAAACTTTAGCAAATTGTTTTTAATCTCCTTTTGTAATTAGATGAAGACCAGTTTTACATTTTTGTCTCAAAATATCTTGGGGAATGAACCCTCCAGAGCTGAATGCTGAGTTCAGGTCATTGAAGCACAACCCTCCCTTTCTGAGGAGAATAGCTTTTATATCAACTTCTCAAAACTGTCCAGATGTCCTCTGTATGCTGTGGTGTAGCTATATTCACCCCATAAACATCAGTATTCAGGTTTTGTTAATATTAACCCAGAAACTGTCTTTAAATACAGTACAACCCTAGTTAGTTAGGTGCTGGGGTGGTTTCTATAATTCAAAGACATTTGGTAATATTATTAATCAAAATGACAAAAACTCTCATTATGCTGGATATATGAAATATTGGGCAACCCATAGTCATTTCACCATTCCATATTCAGGATCTGGATCATTCATGTATTGGTGGACAAAAATACAGTTGACATTGTTTGTCAAGGAAATGATACTAAAGTCTCTTCAGAATCCCTGTTTATGAAGGCAGTTATCTGCACTGGGTAACTATAGAAGCAGAGCAACAATCAGGACTCACACCTGCTGTATCACAGAGGCTAGTTACAGGATTACACATTGGTTACAGGGGATTTTAACAATTTAGTTCGCATGTATATGCACATGTACTGGGTATATGTGTGTATGCTACTGGTTTAAAGCCATTTGTAATGGAAGTGTTCGACTTGGAGGGTTCATTATAAGTCAAAGACCCTTCACAAATCACATATCCCTCCCTTCTCTATGGAGCAAATCCCTCTAAAATCGCTTAAAATATTCTCATGTATTTTTAGAGTGGTTTTGTGTGTGCATTGCCTGGCAGGAGAAGCCTACCTTTCCCCCATCTCCCAGCAACCCTCGGCTGAATAGGAGAATTTCAGTCACGGCTTTAAGAGGTTTATTAGCTTCAAAGAGAAAGGAAGCTGGCTCCCTGTCCGTCACTCAGACCAGACAATCCTCACAGCCTCAGACAGGGTGGTGGGATGTGATCTCACAGCCTCAGACAGGGTGGGATGTGATCTCACAGCCTCAGACAGGGTGGGATGTGATCTCACAGACTCAGACAGGGTGGGGTGTGATCTCACAGCTGTGCCTGCATCTCCAGGCTCCTGCATCTGTGCGCTGTTTGCACTCTCTTCCACTGGTGCACACAATTCCCCAAAGACAGTGCATGGACATAAGGAAATGCATGGGCTTTTAGAGGATTCTGCAAAAATGATGTCTGATACAGCAAAGGTATGTGGCACATCAGCAGGCTTCATCGATCCACTTGCAGATCTACCATTGTTTAACTGCACCGTACCATTAAATAAAGGCCCCCACTGTTTCCCTCATGTGAGGTGTATTTGTTAAGAGTGTTAAGGCTTGTTAAAGGCTTTCTATACATCCAGATAGATGTAGCCACAGGGTTCTTGTCAGCAAGTTGTTCATTTATAGTAAGATGCCCATATAGCTCCCAGCCCTCAGGCTCCAACTAAAGCAAAGCATTGTAGTGAGTCAGATTTATAAAGTCTTTTAAAACCATTTCCATGGAGAAACGTTCCACCACAAATATTGAAGATGATACTAGGATTTTAAAAATCAAATAAAACATAAACACATGACCACAACAGCCTTTTGACTGTAATCTCAGTTGTTGTAACCACATACTTTTTCATACATACTTTATCTATGACCCAAATCAATGAAAAGAAAAGTAATTATTCTACACCACAAACTGATTTCTCATTGTGGGCATATAATTTTGGTCTAGCTGTCACATTCTACTGTGTGGCCAGCCATTTTTATATTAAGTGTTCAAAAATATTGATATTTTTATCCCATCCCAGAGGACACACAGGTAGAGAGGCAGCTGAATCACACTATACGTGAAATCATTTCATGTATCAAAATTGCTCCAGTGATGAACTCACCTCTTTATTGATCTCTGTCCTCCATGAGGCCTTCTCCTCTGCTCCTGCAGAAGCCCACCTGGGGCTGATGTGCCTGCTGCTGTAAAGAGCACTGTGTGTCAACTGGGCAAAAATGTCTGAGATGCCATGTAAACCGAATGGATTTACAGCAAATCTGAAAGTGGATGTAGTGGATACAAGGCAGGAATGCCACAAGCATTTCCAAACGTTACACTGCATGTCCATTGCATGCCAGTGCGAGCCTTTCTTAGCTGGAGCCGCAGTGAATTAATGTCCCCTACAGAGTACTAAACAGAGGGACAGGATCACGCTATAACATAATAAACTACAAAAACACGACAAAAACACTACACAAAACACCACACACAGGATTCCAGGACGAGGTTCCGCTGCCAGACGTGCGTTGTACTCATGTGCGTAGTAAAAGGGCGTGTATGACTATTTTGGCAATCATTTCAGAAGTAGATTCCACAGTTTGTCTTTCGAATAATGATATTCCTACTTGTCTGCTGACAGTTCAGAAATGCGTAAATGCATTTATTTACATTATATGGGTTAGGATAGCATTTCACAAAATTGTTATTTTTATTTGATTACCACTAGGCTTTGTCCTTGATGGGGTGCAAATGCACTGTGATCCTCTCTGCAGTTTATTTAGAAAAGATGCAAAAACAGGCAGGAAAATAGACGGCAGAAACGCAATCTTCCTTCTCCTTGACGCTGTCACACTGAATCTGTTTGACGCCAGCACCAGAGGCTGGCCTGGCATTTCGATGCAGGGGTTGAGGGGCCTCTCAGTCCTGAGGTGCAGCCTGCAGTGGCCTGAGTATTTTTAACAGTGGATGAAGCCGTAATTAAGCTTTCTCCTGCAGTTAGATCACTGGAGTCCTGCCAGCCGCCTCTCAGCACTTTCTTTCCTCTCTGCTGATTGACTGATGTGACGCCCAGCCGAGAGCGCAGCGCAGACGCGTCTGCAACCAGCGCGCACACACACACACACACACACTCACACACACTCACACACACACACACTCACACACACACACACTCACACACACACACACACTCACACACTCACACACTCACACACTCACACACTCACACACTCACACACTCACACACTCACACACACTCACACACTCACACACTCACACACTCACACACTCACACACACACACACACACACACACACACACTCACACTCACACACACACACACACACACTCGCACACACACACACACTCACACTCACACTCACACACACACTCACACTCACACACACACACACACTCGCACACACACACACACACACACACACACACACACACACTCACACTCCAACCCCAGGAGACCTGCGTCTCACCTGCCCTGTTTAACACGCTCCACACTCAGGTAAGCTCCACTGTGTGTGCCTCAGTCACTGTGCTGTACACCGAAGCCCAGAGCGTAGCTTTCTATTGCTGCTACGCACCAATCACACACAGCCAGTAACGCTGGAGCCAGATGCGCTGGGAGAAAGACAATAATGAGCAGTTAAATGTGGGAATGCTGAATCTCTAAGCTCCCCTTTGATCAGCGGTAAACAGACAGTGTAAGTTGCAGTGATGACTGCTGAGAAGGCCTCAGTGGAAAACAGGCCGCACCACCGAACATCAGCTCAGTGACACCAGAGTGTTCACACACACAGGATTTGAGGATAATATCCATAAAATCCTCTTTCATCCTGCAGCTCCTTTGATTGCTGCAGGAGTAGTGTACTTCATCACTGCTTTAAGGCTGTTATATTTTTAATCTATAAACTGTCCAGTAGGTGTTACCTAGGATTTTTTTTTTCAACCCACCCGAAGATGAGGCAATACTCCATAAATGGTCAGCTTATATTTGCCTCAATGATACTGGTTAATGAGGAGTAAAATGATGTATGTACTAAGGAAAAATGCATTCAAAGATAATTTCACTGAATATGATTATTTTATACCACAGGCATTTACTCAACAGATAGCAAGAGGGAGATGCTGTAGAAGTCTTTCCTAAAGGGGTCCATCCAGTGATATAAATGATCTGAGAAATGAACATTCTTGTGTGAATTTATTTGGGTTTCACACTTTGCTCACATTCAGAGAGCAATGTTTTCAGGTCATGTGTTTTTGGCTCTGGTGTGTGTCTGTGTATTTGTGTATTTGTGTGTGTGTGGATGTGTATTTGGCTCTGGTGTGTGTGTGTGTGGATGTATATTTGGCTCTGGTGTGTGTGTGTGTGTATTTGGCTCTGGTGTGTGTGTGTGCATGCATGCACTGTGTCAGTGTGTTTTCGGGGTGGTAAGAGGATGAGATTATAAGTTTGTGTTGTGGTGTGTGGGATGGGATTCGGTTTGGTGAGGTACAGTTTTCTTAAACCACAAACTTTCCTTTCCCAAAATGAGGATAAATGAGCAGAGTGCATTTATTGTATGTTTTAAGGGAACAGTCACCTTTCTCTGAGCCTGGGAGACTGCATCATGACTCACTGCAAGCAGCGATGAGTTAATATTTTCATGTGACTGCACACTTATTCATAATTTCATCAGAATTCCAGCAAAAACTGTTTCCCCTGCCTTTATCTACATAACTTATCATAAATCATTATTTTTATGCACCCATGTTAAATGTTTACAGCACACTGTTTATACAGTATGTGTAGAATTTGTGTAGAGATTTTATGCAATGTATATAGTGTATATAGAGTGTTTATAGCATTTGCATAGTATTTATATAGTGTATGCGGAGTGTGTATAGAGTGTTTATACAGTGCATACAGCATGTGTATAATGTGTTTATAGAATGAATATAGCATTTATAAGTGTTTATAGGGTCTACACAGTCTATAGATAGTATGTAGAGAGCATGCGCTTTAGAGCATTACATGCAAGGAATCTCTAAGAGATATTTGCACAGCTCTCTGCTTTTATTCTTAAGAAGTACTCTCCTTCAGAGAGATGTGCTCTCCCTCAGAGACCTGCTTTCCCTCAGAGAGAGATGTGCTCTCCCTCAGAGACCTGCTTTCCCTCAGAGAGAGATGTGCTGTCCCTCAGAGACCTGCTTTCCCTCAGAGAGAGATGTGCTCTCCCTCAGAGACCTGCTTTCCCTCAGTGAGAGATGTGCTGTCCCTCAGAGACCTGCTTTCCCTCAGAGAGAGATGTGCTCTCCCTCAGAGACCTGCTTTTCCTCAGAGAGAGACCTGCTCTCCCTCAGAGAGAGATGTGCTCTCCCTCAGAGACCTGCTCTCCCTCCGAGAGATGCGCTCTCCCTCAGAGACCTGCTTTTCCTCAGAGAGAGATGTGCTCTCCCTGAGAGAGAGACGCGTGCTCCCTCAGAGAGAGACGCGTGCTCCCTCAGAGAGACCTGCTCTCCCTCAGAGAGACGCGCTGTCCCTCGGAGACGCACACTCTCACTGTCTTTCGCAGGGCCCTTATGGCGGGTGACAGCACAGTGCACACACAGGGTCACTCTTATCACACATGGGCTGTGACATGTGACATTTCCCTGCACCCTGTCACTGCATCCTCTCCTCAGGAGCGGAGCGGAGGGGTCAACTGACGTTTGCCGCTGCAGGCGCATGTGACACTGCGTGCAGGAAGAGCGCGTTTCAGGGACAGCGTGAATCATCGGAGGCCGCTGCTAGATCAACCAGAACCTCGCTGCATGCAGAGGGGAATGCACCCATCCATACCGCTGAGAGAGGAGAGTCTGCACCCATCCATACCGCTGAGAGAGGAGAGTCTGCACCCATCCATACCGCTGAGAGAGGAGGGTCTGCACCCATCCATACCGCTGAGAGAGGAGAGTCTGCACCCATCCATACCGCTGAGAGAGGAGAGGGTCTGCACCCATCCATACCGCTGAGAGAGGAGGGTCTGCACCCATCCATACCGCTGAGAGAGGAGAGTCTGCACCCATCCATACCGCTGAGATAGGAGAGTCTGCACCCATCCATACCGCTGAGAGAGGAGAGTCTGCACCCATCCATACCGCTGAGAGAGGAGGGTCTGCACCCATCCATACCGCTGAGAGAGGAGAGTCTGCACCCATCCATACCGCTGAGAGAGGAGAGTCTGCACCCATCCATACCGCTGAGAGAGGAGGGTCTGCACCCAGTGTGAGCTGGTCTCATCCTGAGCTCTACAGGCACTGTGGCTCTCATGTAAGAGGCCCAGTGAGGGGATTTTTGGCAACATAATGATGACGGTCAAAGGAGAGCTCATGAAACACCAGTAACTGTGGATACAATGTGGAGTCAATGTGTGGGTGGATTCACTGAGACAGTGTGTCTGTGGAACTAATGAGCCAGTGTGGCTGTGGATACACTGAGATACAACTTGACCCCTGACTTGGATGGCCACCCCTTCCCTGTAATTGTGCCAGCCCAGTGAAGTCTCTTAAGATTAAAAACAGGGAGCCTAATATGCACCTTTAAACTGCTTAACTGTTACTAAACCTGTTTTTGAGTTTATTGCATGATAAACACATTCATCATTAATAATAAAGACCTCTCACCTGTGTTTGGTCTCATTTCCTTCAAATGCTGCAGATGTTTGAAGTGACAGGAGTTGAACCTGGCTGATGTCACAGACAGCCCAGACTGAATGGCATCACACTGTAATTACACTGTAATTACACTGCTATTCACCTCCATCATTTAAAGCAAACGTGT
The DNA here is from genome assembly GCF_013368585.1 of Megalops cyprinoides. Classification (NCBI taxonomy): domain Eukaryota; kingdom Metazoa; phylum Chordata; class Actinopteri; order Elopiformes; family Megalopidae; genus Megalops; species Megalops cyprinoides. Next base: position 1,395,838 of record NC_050589.1, on the reverse strand, counting down.
GTGCTGTTAATCACAGACTGATGCACCCATTCTCCCTGCTAACATCACAGTGATGACTACCCAGAAAGAGAGAGGAAACAGGGATGGAGAGAGAGAGAGAGAGAGGGAGAGAGAGGGGGGGACAGAGAGAGAGAGAGAGAGAGAGAGAGAGAGAGAGGGAGAGGGAGAGAGAGAGGGAGAGAGAGAGAGAGAGAGAGAGAGAGAGAGAGACAGAGAGAGGGAGGGTGCAAAGGGGGGTGGGATAGCTTTAGGACAACTTCCCTGATACCCGTCAGCCAGTTTTATCCTTGTATCCTTGAGGGGGGGGGGGGGGGGGGGGGCATTAAATTCCCTGTTTACCATGCAGAGATACATAATTACCTGCTGAATCACTCAGGTAATTGCTGATTTGATTGAAGTGGATGATTATCATTACCATTGAAGGAACTGTAATAAAGAGCATTGGGATAACACGGGAGAGTGTGGGGCAGGTCAGGGGGAGGGACGGTCAGATACGAGCTTCGAAAAGAGAGACCTGCTTCCCTGTGAAACGGCCTGCTGGTCTCACACACCCTATTGTCCCCATCCTACCTTTCAGCATCCAGTCTCTAAAATTATTTTTTTGTTTCCCATTTTATAATAGTTTGCCTTTTTCATAGCCCATTCCCGAGAACCACGGTGTTACTATAGAAACCAGAGCTGTTAGTTATATTCACAGAAGCTTGACTGAAACCTGGAAATGAACCCAAACTGACCACAATAATGCAGGACATGAGGAAAATGTGCTCTGTGTCTGCAGAAGCAGGGCTGGAGGAGAGGCATTGCTCCAGGGAGGAATCCACACCCATGGAAGGGATTAAGAAAAACCCCATTTTACAGCACAGTATTCTTTTTAACCACGGAACAAATAATGGCTAAAATCATTCATTCATAAATATGGATTTGTATTCTGTTTTCCTAAATGTGATTTCACACGGAGTCTTACACACAGGGGAAAACATAAGTAGTTGTCAGGCCAAAATTGAGAATTAAAGTGTTCTATCCTGCACCAGCAGGCTCTGCTGGAACTACGGCGCAGTTTCTATAGCAACCGCTCTCTAAATTCCGTGGGGTGAGGCGTGGGTTGTGTCTCAAACCCACATGTGATTCCAGCCGTTTGAAGACAGCAGGATGTCCCTCCGAGCCGTCTGTGCGGCGAAAGATTTGAGCGTTCCGCTGAAACGCCATTGTGTGCAAGGCTTTGATGTAGCTGCCCTGCACCCTCAACAGCCCAAAAGATTTTACATTTGAACTTGCTGCCCCCTGCTGGTACACTGTGTAACAGTGCTTCAGCATTGGCATTATTAATTTACTCTGGGGACGCGCCTATTTAGGACAACTTACATATTGTATATGTGATCATATTCTACCATCAGTTCAGCACAGCTGCCTGTTTAATGATATCCAGTGGTGTCTGCTGGATGACAGCAGCAAGACCCCACCACACATATTCTAGTGCGAGGAGATATTCAGCTCCTACTCTCTGATCACCTCCTTCTGATTGCTAACAGGAGGCTCCGGTGCTGCTTGTGCTCCTGTGTGGACTATAGATACTCTGTTAGACCACAGCCCTTGATGAATATTCAAAACAAGGGGTTCATCACGAGTGGCTCAGCTGGGAAGGTGCTTGCTTTGAGTGCAGGCTGAGGCCTGTGGCCAGGGTGTGAAACCTGCCGTGTTATTTCCTGCCAGTGAGCGGGATCCCACAGAAACACACAGCGGAAACTGCTGAGGGCTTCAGCCAGGGTCTCCTCGTCTCACCTCTCTCAGGTAAGCTGTGATTGGCCAGGCTCCTGCCGCCTGCTTGGATGACCTCACCGGAGTAGAGCCTGTCCTCCTGTGGCGCTGTGGTGAGACGAGCCTCATGCTCCACAGTCAGCTCCGAATCAGAGCAGCAGAAATGGGGAAAAGCACGAAAAAAGATGTTTGTAATAAGCCAGACAATCAACACATGTTGGTTCAACAAAACAACACGGCAGCAACAGAATCTTCAATGTGACACTCCACAGGCGGGCTATATGGCCCATGCATGGAAACATCTAAAGGGATCCTCCTAAAAATTAAAAGAAACAAATGCATTAATAATACTACGTATAAATCCCTTTAGAATGATAATAACTATAATCACTGTCATCATCATCATCATCATCACCCCTTCACCGTGACCAGCCATGCGGTACTGTGACACAAAGGAAACACTGAATCACTGATGGCTTTCAGAAGTTCTGCTCATTTTAGTGAAATTGCAGCCATTTGAGGCCATTTTGTGGTGTGGTCACATGACTCCTTTTGGCCAGCAGCCTTTTTGCAGTGTTGCCATGGATTCTAAGATGCCAATCTTGCTTGAATCATCTTCCCTTCCGACGTGTGTCTATAAATAGCTCTTTCTGAGCTCTGCTTCCTGCTCCGCTCTCCTTCCTTCTCATTCCCCCTCTGTTCCTCTTTCTCTTCCTTTCTTTCTCTTTCACCCTCAGCCTCTTTTCACACACACTCACACACACACACGCACACGCACACACACACGCACACACGCACACACTCACACACTCACACACTCACACACACTCACTCACACGCACACACACGCACACACACGTTGGGTGTGGGATGCACACTCTCAGAGCTGAAGCTCCACTCCTGCACACTGCTAATCCTGTCCTCTGCCTTTTACAGCTCAGAGTCTCTCTCTGTCAGACTCTTTATCACGCGTGTGACTAAATGCAGTGCTTAAATCACTTACATATTGATATTAATATTCAGCCTTCCTCAGTGAAGGGTGCTGTAATACTGGCAAGCTGTGGCTAATGAGGCACATGCATGCCAGCGGACGCACTTCTGAAAAAGGTCACCTCGGTATCAGACATATCAATAACAAATTACACCGCATACAGAAGGGCTTGTTCTGAACTTCAGAAAATCAGGGCCATTAGCAAAACACTGTTAACTACCAGATAAATAAACACAAATGCACTTTACACACCAAATGCACATGTATTTAATGACTGCATACCGAGCAATAGCTTAATTAACATGCATTACACTCACACTCACTCACATCACACTCGGAGCTGTACAGGGAATCCCCACTGCCTGACCTCTGATATCACACTCGGAGCTGTACAGGGATTCCCCACTGCCTGACCTCTGACATCACACTCGGAGCTGTACAGGGAATCCCCACTGCCTGACCTCTGACATCACACTGGGAGCTGTACAGGGATTCCCCACTGCCTGACCTCTGGCTGCTAACGGCCACAGTGTGCTGCAGCTAAGCTCTGAGACGGCCTTCACTGCCATCCTGCTTCCTCCAAACAACCTTTCCCTGCACGTTTCATCTGTCCCCGTTTGACCCAGAAGACCTGGATTTCGGTACCTGGAGGAGCGTCCCAGGGAAGCCGCTTACATAACAGCGCAGAAGGAAAGGAGGTCCTGTGTGCGAGTCAGGGTGCATTTTAGCGATTGAGCCGCCTCTCTGAGCGGGACGTTCCAGACACCAACAGCCACGCTAAGATCTCAGGTGCTCTCTCCGCTGTTGCCTAGCAACCTCAGATGACTGCATCCTTCAGAACTGAAGGGAAACCTGAGCCGTTTCTGACTGGAAGCCGATTGGCTGACAGCAGTGACCCCCTTTGACCTCTCGAAGCCTCAGCTTCTTAAGTTTACTGTAATGTGTTTAATATGTGTGTTTGTTTACTCATCTATGGACTCTCAGATGTTAGCTATACCACGTTCAGATCTTTGGGGAAACACCGCTGTCACCACCAGCTAATAAAACCGCAGTGTTTGTGTGCAATATGCAAATGCATGTACCTCCTGGTCGGGTAGGCTGGCGCTGCGGTCGGTGAGCTTAGAAGAGGCTGCACTGTGTAACGGTGTGCCACACAGGAACATGTCAGATTGAATGTGGTGCCTAGATCTGATCTCACAAATAAACATCACCTTTTAATATTGCACAAATCATTCATGAATCCTCTCCTTGTGACCCAGTGAACCGATCTTCACGAAAACTGCTGTGTCTCTATCAAACTGCACAGCTGCCATGAGCCAATCAATGCACAGAAATGCTTCGAATGCCACAAGCTGTGGACAGTTTGCTCGGATTCTGTGGATCTTGGCAGCAGGCTACCCCACAGCTTTGAAAATGAAAAAAAAAATTAATTGGAGATGGCTGCTTGCAGCTATTTTTATGATTAAATGTAAATGACTGAAATGGGTGAGTCAGTGATCATTTGAATTCTGCTACCAGCAGCTGGCTCTCTCTCTGAGCTGCTCCCACAGGAGAATCTGGAGGATTCTCTTTTCTAATCATCAGAATTCATTAGCTGTGAAATCAGCTCTGAAACACCAGCATACGAGCAGGAGCACATCTGACAGAGCCAGACGCCCCAAATCAAGGCAGGGACAGACCGAAATGGATTTTTACTTCCCTGTTATGAACAAGTCATTAACAGAACAAAAAGAACTGATCGGTGCATGCACTTTGCATCTGAGCACTGCAGCAGGGGCACATAGTCACACCTGCAGCTGAAATGCAGGCGTAGTCCTGTACACAGGTGTAGTGTTATATGCAGGTATAGTGCTGTATCAGATGTAGTGTTATATGCAGGTGTAGTGCTGTACACAGGTGTAGTGTTATATGCAGGTATAGTGCTGTATCAGATGTAGTGTTATATGCAGTTATAGTCCTGTACACAGGTGTAGTGTTATATGCAGATGTAGTACTGTACACAGGTGTAGTGTTATATGCAGGTATAGTCCTGTACACAGGTGTAGTGTTATATGCAGGTATAGTCCTGTACACAGGTGTAGTGTTATATGCAGGTATAGTCCTGTACACAGGTGTAGTGTTATATGCAGGTATAGTGCTGTACACAGGTGTAGTGTTATATGCAGGTGTAGTGCTGTACACAGGTGTAGTGTCATATACAGGTGTGGTATTATTGAGGTGTAGTGTTCTATTCAGGTTTAATATTGCTGAGATGTAGTGTTGTATTCAGTGGTGGTACTGTTGAGGTGCACTGTTATATGGAGATGTAATACGTTTGATGCCAAAGTTCAGTCTGGAGGTTGTGAGTGTGGTTATGGGTAACAATTTGTTCTTTTCAGAGACACATGATTCTCATCTGAGCAATGAGGATTCAAGCAAAGGAAAACAGATAAGCAGACATCACCCGAATTAATCAATCAATCAATCAATCAATCAATCAACCAATCAACCAATCAATCAACCAATCAATCAACCAATCAATCCAATCCAATCCAATCCAATCCAATCCAATCCAATCCAATCAATCAACCAATCAAATGAGTCAAATGAGTCAGCCAGTCAATCAATCAATCAGTCACCCCACTCAGGGGAGCGCTTTCAGATCCATGCTGCTCTGAGAGTTTATTTAATACTTTTTTTCGTTTTGGGTATTTTTTCCACATGAGCTCCTGCCTGAGTGTGCTATAGACAGCAAAGTAGCAGGAGTCTCAGTCCTAAAAAATAGTTCACATCACTTTGTTTACTGACTGTTTTAGACCACAGATATTCCAGCAACGCACTCAGGGGCAGGTGGGGAACAGACCAGAAAGCATGAATTTTTGCATAGTATTAAATGAACAGAATTCTTTATGTACAATTATTGTCTGAATTTAAAAAAGTAAAAAAAAAAAAAAACAATCCAGATTAATACCTATAATTTACCCATATCTGACCAGAGTGCCTGACTTGCATTCTTTTTTTTTCTGCTGAGTACAATACAGAGAAGCTGTAAGTGCCGCATTCACATGGTGGCCGATGCATCACCTCACTAATGAGCTGGACTGCTGTAAGAGCCAGAACTGAAATTCTGATCAGCATGTCCGACAGCACGGTACAGGAGGAAGGTCTCCCCCCCGTGGTTGTTTTTGGAAGTGCAGTTCCGCGTTCCAGTTCCTGCTTTTACCTAAAAATCCCACTTTGATAAATGTAGCACCTCCTTGTGGACATTGATTATGATTATTATCGCTTTAAGATTTTTGTGACTTTGATCAAATCATGTATATGATCATGCAGATTTAACCAGCTTCATCTGTAATGAGGCTCCACAGAGCGGGCCACTTTGTGAAACCTTCTGAACATGTAGCAGTCACTAACTAAATAACGGATGACATCTTGAATCAGAGAGCTTCATCATTGTATACATCCAACGAAGTTCATGTGCTATTCACATCACACGTGAATATGAATTCACATTCAAATATGAATCAGCTCCTGCCATTTATTTTAAAGCTGGATTTTCTTTTTGGTTAATGAAAAAATGACTTCAAAAGGTTGGCTCTAGTTTGTTTTCAAAACATACAGATAGAATTGATATATAAAAGAACATTTAAATATAGCATTTCAGTGAAAGTTCCACCCCTGTGATGTTTCAGTGTTTTCCAAAGGATCCTTCTCTGAAGTCTTGTGGATGCGCCTATGTAAATATTATAGCTGAATTTACCCGCCGCCGAGGAAAGTAGCTGCTTTCATACACATATACACATATACACATAACACCTGCATACACACAGCAAAGTCATCAACACCCCCTTTAGTCATAAACACAGTAAGAGCAGTAGAACAGGGCTGTTAACATCCTGAGGCACACGCAGAGTCTTACCTCGGAATGAATGAGCCAATCACAGAGCACAGAATTTTCAAATACCAATTAGTAAATACTGAGACGAGAGTTTGCTTAATGATGAATGCTTTACAGCCTGGAATAAGATCACACTGAAATATCCACCAGCAGAGGTTTCCTCCATAACACTGCAGACCATTTTTTTGTTGTTCTACTTTGTGTTGTTTTTTAGTCTGAAATATTCTCTTTGTGTGTTGTTCAAAATGTCAACAGCCCAGAAGCTTGAATATAAAATAAAAGATATCATATTGAATACAGTTTTCAACAAAACATTTGATTCTTATACAGATAAGCCAAAATATAACTTAGTAATTGTTTCTAATATACATATCCATCCTTTGATGTTTCCACAAAATTGAAATCATTTCCTTTAAATGAGACATATTTATATGGTGGACATTCAACACAGTCTGTCCTGAATGGCACTCTCAGGTTTTTCAAGCTTTGAATAAAATTAAGAATTAAATAGAAATAAAAGCCTTCATCTTAAGATTTGAGTTTGGACATGAAGTATGCCGAGATGATCCAAAAAAAACATATAATAGTAATATTCCATATTATATGTATATCCCATCAGAATTTGGCTTTTTCGCTTTATTAAAATATCTACATTATGTTTTTGAATTGGATAAATTCAGTGCACATTTTGTAATGAAACAGTCCTCCAAGCACTCCAACCATTTCCAAGACAACTGCAGTATCAATTCTTACCCTATAGCAAAAGCAGGACATACAGACCCATCCGCAGTTAAGTACTAGGAGATGTCTTCCCAAACCCTGGTTAAGGACAAAGACATACCTTCCCAAACCCTTGTTAAGGACCAGGACACACCTTTCCAAATCTTTGTTTAGGACCAGGACACACCTTCCGAAACCCTCGTTAGGAGATAAATTAGATAAAGTGATAAGTACTGGAGTAGTAGAGACAGATACGAGGCCACATGCCAACAAAGATTAACTCTATAAATATAATATTTTAATAAATGCTATTATTGATAAATTCCTCTTTCCTGCAGGTGCAGAGTTGATCCCTGCAACCTTAATACATTTTCATTTGAATAATTAACTAAATAAACTGATACAGTAAAGCCCATGCCACATAATAACTTCAAAAACTCACAGACCAGCGAAACAGAAAACATGTCTTGAAATCTCAGTCTGTAGGACTTACCTCTGAAACAAAATAAATTCTAAATCTAATTTAACTGAAATTAAAGATAAGTATAAAAAACAAACAAACAAAAAACTTGATATACATTCATGCAGGAGCAATTATTCTTATATCTCTCTTTGAATGATTATTAAATATAGTCATATTATTGGAGGGAGCGATGGATCTGAACACCCTCCTCCTCTCCCCTACCAGGACAGCAGCCCTTCCAGGAGGTGTGTCCCGCACACAGCCACATGGGAGCTGATTTTACCCATCTGGCCAGCTTTGCTAACCTCTGAGTTTCTCCCGTTTGTATTCAGAGCACTGTGGCCTCAAGCACTGAATGTGTGATGTTTTGCTGGGACAGTCAGAGCAAGGTCACCCCGCTTTTGCAGAATGGCAACAGCAAGGTCACCTCGCTTTCGAAGAGCAACAGTGAGGTCTCAACACTGTGTAGAGGAGCAACAGAGAAGTCTCCATACTGTGAGGAAGGTTTGGAGCGAGGCCACCCTGCTGTACGGGACAGGTACAGTGAGGTCTCCGCACTGTACAAAAGACCAAGAGCGGAGTCTCCCCTCTGTGTAAAAGCGCAACAGCGTGGTCTCCCTTCTGTGTAAAAAGTGCAACAGCGTGGTCTTCCCTCTGTGTAAAAGTGCAACAGCATGGTCTCCCCTCTGTGTAAAAGCGCAACAGCGTGGTCTCCCCTCTGTGTAAAAGCGCAACAGCGGGGTCTCGGCGCTGAGTGAAAGCGCAGCTGTGAGGTATCTGCGCTGCGTCGGGGAGCTACAGTGAGGTCTCCACACTGTGCAGGGGGCTGCTGGGGCTGGAGGAAGCGGCAGACTTACTGGTGTCGATGGTCAGGTTGATGCCGCTGTCGGCCGTGTTGTTGTTCTTGCTGGGTGAGGAGGGCTGGCTGGAGATGCGCTTCAGTCCTGACCCCTCCAGCGTGTGGGCGTGGTCTATGAGGGGGAGGTGGGGCTGCGAGTCCTCTATCCTGAACTCCGGATGAGTCATGAAGCTGTGAATGGATGTCCTGGACTCTGGCTTCTCCAGGGAGTCATAGAGAGAGCTGCGGAATGCATTCACAACGCGGATCTGCGGAGGACGAGAGCAGCGTTAGACAGGGCCTCCGCCAGACGGAGGTGCGCCGAGCAGCCGCGAGCCCGGGGTGACACCCAAAATCATCAGGCTCGAGGTTTAGGGGCCAACAACAGTCATCCCTTTTACATGTGATACAGGTCTGTGTGGAACTGTAAGAAACCATGAATTAAATGAAAGCTTCAAAGAAAAACTGGGGTACGAAGCAGCAGCAGGTACTGTATGATGGAGACCAGGGTATACAGTATAGGTCTAACACCAGGCTCCAGTGTGGTGTTTACCTAGAGACAAGCCATGTTAATAAGAATGCACAGGTGGAAGTCATGCAGGCAGAGGAGGTCAGAGGGGAGGAGAGGCAGCAGGAGGCCGAGGGTTCGTCTCAACCTCTCACAGTTTCGGAGGAGAAAAAAACACAGAGACTCCGAACACAGACAGAGAGAGAGAGACACAGAGAGGGCACGGGGGCTGGGGTGACGGAACAGATGGAGTGTGTTTCCACAGTGTCACGACAACGGGAGCAGGCCACAAGCTCAGAGGCAAAGCAGACGCCACACACCACACAAGCAGCTCAAGACAACACCATGTGGGAGCAGGAGGACTGACGGCACACAGACAGCTGGAACACATGGAGAGGACAGTAAACACTCAAGTATAGCGCCCTCACACAGAGCACCAGCGCTAACCGGCTCCTAACATCCCTCACACAGAGCACCAGCGCTAACCAGCTCCTAACATCCCTCACACAGAGCACCAGCGCTAACCAGCTCCTAACATGACCAGCGCTAACCGGCTCCTGACATCCCTCACACAGAGCACCAGCGCTAACCGGCTCCTAACATGACCAGCGCTAACCGGCTCCTAACATCCCTCACACAGAGCACCAGCGCTAACCGGCTCCTAACATGACCAGCGCTAACCGGCTCCTAACATCCCTCACACAGAGCACCAGCGCTAACCGGCTCCTAACATGACCAGCGCTAACCGGCTCCTAACATCCCTCACACAGAGCACCAGCGCTAACCGGCTCCTAACATGACCAGCGCTAACCGGCTCCTAACATCCCTCACACAGAGCACCAGTGCTAATCGGCTCCTGACATCACCAGCGCTAACCGGCTCCTGACATCACTCACACAGAACACCAGCGCTAACCAGCTGAACATATGTGTTCACACTGGGTAAGATCAAAGTGAATGGGTACAGGACGATACTGCACATCTGTACCACAGAGCCAGAGAGGGCGTTTGAGTATTTCAGATATGAACAATGGAAGAGGTTACGAGAAGCACCAGAATATTTCTAAGGCTAAGCACAGACACCACGGTCTGAATGGAGCTCCTTGTATTTATGTTATATGTTGTAGTATATGATGTAGTATTTTATTACAGTTTAAGAATGGTTTCCTTTGTAGAAACATTATATGTTGGAAAATTGAGCTCACTACAGGTTAAATAGTTAAAAGATTTCACTTTAAAGGAGTGGAGTCTTTGTGTAAAAGAATACATAAATTACTACCGACACACGACTGCATGACTGTTTTGCATATTCAGTCAGTTCCTGTGTTGCTTTATTACACTTATTGGTTATGACTTTCATTTGATGAAGAAAAACTGACTCTCGGGGTTTAGCATTCAGGATTTTAAATTTCATGGGCTATGGAAACAGTCACATGAAACAAATGTGACTTGACCTTCACAGGATACCACAGGACTAAACTGGTTCATTTATCAGGCACTGCTACCCTGTGACACCTTCAGTCTCAATAAAGTTAGATCAGTTTGAATAACACATGATAATGAAGGTCAGGATTAACCACACAGTTGGATCTGACTACACCCCTACGGAGGCACAGACAGCGCTACACACAACGTAACTCACAGGTGACGAGGCGGAGAGGACAGATGGAGCAGCCTAACTCACACAGGACTACAGCGGGGAGCCTAATATAGCTCAGCTCACACAAGACTACTACTGAACAGGGACCAATAAAGCTCAGCTCAGACATGACTACAATGGAGAGACCAATAAAGCTCAGCTCAGACAGGACAACCATGGAGAGACCAATAAAGCTCAGCTCAGACAGGACTACAACAGAGAGATTAATAAAGCTCAGCTCACAGGGCAACCATGGAGAGACCAATAAAGCTCAGGTCAGACAGGACTACAGTGGAGAGATAAATAAAGTTTGGCTCAGACAGGACTACAGTAGAGACTAATAAAGCTCAGCTTGTCTCCACAGAAGCACTAGGATAAACAACCTTTTTCCCCTGAAAAAGAGGATGTGCCTTAAGGTGCCAGACAGACCATCTCTACACCCACAGACAAAGCAGGCCCAAGCTTAGCCTCTATCAGTCACTAAAGTGAGTTACAAACAGACAGTGCTGGCTTATACTTGAATGTTTACCCAGGCCGGTGAGCTTGTTGCAGAGAGATTAGTTCATGTTCATTTGAGAGAGAGGAGGGACTCACAACCTGAGACTGTGTCCTGCAGGGACGACCTTTGCCCCGGAACCATTAGCACCCTGGAGGAAACAAACACATTCAGCACTGAGCCCGACCCGCTGCTCTCAGCCAATAGGAAACAGCTGAACACACAACTGACAGGAAGCTCTCCAGAGGACAACATAAGACCACAAGCAGAGAGTGTGTGCCCAGGAGTGCCACGCTGTGCCTGAATAAAGCGAACAAACAACCTCACCTGCAGGAATCGCGATGTATTAACGGCACCTGTGAGTTACCTGTGAGAGCTGCTCTGTGCTACAGCAGCAGACCCACGTGTTCGGTAACACAGTGACTCAGCCTCCCTCTGAGAGAGCTTCTGTGATCCCACTGAATGGCTCTGTACTTCCTCATTGCCGTAGATTGATTTCAGCCGGGAATGTTAGATTAAATTAAGATATGTTAATTTACATACTAAAGTCTATCTGCATGGGTTACAAACCTTTAAACGGTTCCAAGCTTCCAATGCAATGTGACTGCAAGGATGAATATAACCAATTGGAGTTTATTTCTCTGTTGTGGCTTGCTGTGCAATCACCCCTTGTTTAGACAGAATAAGAGGTAATGAATTCTTCATTTACTTCTAGGCAGGGGGTGTGTCTAAACATTATGCCTCAGCAGGTCAGAATCTTTTTATTTTTCCAGTTTTGGCCTTTAATAAACAGTGTCAAGAGGAGATAATTAGAGTCCTTGATCTGAGCCACATGGCTGCTGTGTTACTGGCTAAGTCCCACACACGCCCACCTCTGAGTGGGGCTGTTAGTACAGTATCAGAGCCCATCTGAGGCACTCCATTCACAAAATGTAGAGATACGTAACTAACTGCTTTCGGAAAGTAACGTCACTGAGTTATTGCTGAAAATGTGGCTGGTGAAGCCACTGATTCGCTGTTGAATTTAAGCCTGAATTTTCCCATGAGCCACCTGTGTAGCGTGAGTGAACCCTGCATCAGCAGTACCGTAATCACAGGGGCACGTGTGAGAGAAGGGGTGATCTCGGGAGCCTGAGGGCAGGTGGCACCCCTGAGTCGCACTCTGATGATGTCACTCACGGGCGCCGGGGCTGGTGGGGGGAGAGAGAGCATTGGACAGGGACACGTGAGAGGGGCTACAGACATGGGGAACATCGTGGCCCTGGCTGGCGGAGGAGGACTGCCGTCTCAGCGGCCCCTGCAAAGGAGTCCCGCTCTTGAACGTGTTCACCACCTCCATCTGCAACGGGGAGAGAGAGTGACAGCCTCACCCAGGGTCTACAAACACACGCACACACACACACACACACACATCACCCAGAGCCTGAACACACACATGCACACACACACACACACACACACACACACACACACGCCTCACCCAGAGCCTGAACACACACACACACACACACACACACACACACACACGCCTCACCCAGAGCCTGAACACACACACACACATGCATTCATACATATACATACACACTCATACATGCACACACACTCATTACATACCTACATACTCACACACACATGCAGAAACACACACACACATATATTCATTCACACACACACACACACACATAGAGCTCTTGTAGGAGAGCAGGTTTTCCTCCATGTACACAGAGGAAGAAAGCAGAGTCAGATCAACAACATGATGAGTTCAGAGTAAAAGCCTGTGCACATTTCACCTTAGCGCAGAGATATCATTACAGCATTCCACAGTAATCAATGCCACTTCCTGGATCTGGCACTGCAGGAGCCTCTGGGAAATATGTGGAGGTCTGGTGGGCAGCTGCTCGGTGGGGAATCCACACAGTGTGTGGCTCAGCGTAGGAGGACATAGTACTCTGAATCAGGATCAGTCCTGTGTGTTTGTAGAGCCTTATCTGTGGATATTCTATGCTGTCTCACACTGATCCAGGGTCGGTGTGGTGTGCATGCAGAGCTCTCTCACCTGGGTCTGAATCCTGCTTAGCCCTCGGAACCAGAGGATCTGGCCCCGCCGGAGCTCTCTCTCGCCGTGATCAATCTCCTCCTCCTCGTCGTTCAGCTCCTCCTCCGGGACCTCCTCCTTATAGGTCAGCTGCCCCGCCCCCTTCAGGAAGTTTAACCTGCTATTGGGTATCGTGGCGATCACCTGACCCAGGGGGAGGAGACATGATAGCAGGACGGTTCCTCATACACACGCTGCAGTGACTCTGCTGTGACATATCAGGCAGGAAGGGTTAAAAAGCTTGCATTTACCTGACCCCAAACCAGCTCTCCGAGCCCCAGAAACACGCACCACATCCACTTCTCCAGGTCCAGGGGTGAGCAGCTGAAGGGTTTCCCCCCAAACTGCACGATGACGACCTGAGAGCAGAGCGCAGAGGTCACACGCTTCCGTTTCAGCCAATCAGAGCCCCGGAGCAGTGCAGTGAGGCTGTTCTCACCTGGATGGCGAAGGTGCCCAGCACGATGGAGCAGAAGATGGGGTTCCGGAAGATTCCGTCAAACACGTTGCGCTCGCCGTGGATCTTGCGGGCGTTGATCTCGTTGAAGAGCTGCATCATGACGAAGGTGTTGAAGATGACGGTGTAGTGCTCGGACGGGGGAGAGTGCAGCGGTGCGTTCCTCCCGTTGTCCATGTCGAAGATCTGCTCACCTGAGCGTGCGGGAGAGAAACGCATCACTGCATCACACTCTGACAGTCCCCACGGAGAAGGTTCTGAGCAGTGGTCTACAGACAGCACCAGCAATCCCGGGTCTGCTAATCACCCTCTCTGCTCAGGTCAAAGTCCTAATTTGCCTCTTGAATGATTTCAGAGTACAGAAGGATCCCTTAATTCTTTTCCTTGGTTTAATTTCATTGCATAATAACAGCAATCCCAAGTCAAATCACGTATCTATAAAGGAACAGGATTAGAGTGAAGTGGCTTGTTTCTTCTGTCCAGATGGAAAAAGGTTCACGACATGAGTCCTTTGTCCTGGTTAACAGAAAGATAAGCGTGATAATAGTGTTGCTTGATTATGCTTTGTTCATATATATCCTCAACAGTATCTCCCACAGTATTCTCAGAAGCTTCTGCTTGTGATCATCTGCTTCTCAAATAAACTCTAGAGTCATGGAAGCACTTGCCCAGAGCTGTGGATCTGGTGATTCAAATGATCACATCCCAACACTCCCAAAGCCTTCTCGTGAAAGCTCAGGTGTGAGCTGCGTTTAGGGCGGGGCTCTGCTGCACTCACCCACAAAGAGCAGGGTGAAGATGATGGAGAGCTGGTAGAGGCCGTGACCCAGGATGTTCTTCATCATGGTGAGGGAGATGAGGGGGTTGTTGCGGCCGTAGGGTTTGCGCAGCAGCAGGGACTCGGTGGGAGGCTCGGTGGCCAGAGCCAGAGAGGCGAAGGTGTCCATGATCAGATTCACCCACAGCATCTGCACCGCCTTCAGGGGGGAGTCCTGCAGAGAGACACACACCGCACTGTTACACACACACACATCACACACACACACACACACACATACACACATACACACATACACACACACACACACACACACACACACACACACACACACACACACATACACATACACACACACACACACACACATACATACACACCTGTGTGATACAGGCCCCAGTGAAGGCCACAATGACAGCCACCACGTTGACAGTGAGCTGGAACTGCAGGAACTTGGAGATGCTGTCATACACATTCCTCCCCCACATCACCGCCTTCACGATGCTGGAGAAATTATCGTCCGTCAGGATGATGTCTGAGGCCTCCTTCGCCACATCAGTGCCAGCGATGCCCTGCAAGGGAAGCGGGCAATACAGGACCTGAGACAATTCACCCAGGAGAACAATCAGGTTTCTCTGGAGCTCATACGGGTCACTCCGCAGCTGAATCAGGCCTCACTGGATCTGAATCGGGCCTCACTGAGATCAAGTCTCAGTAGAGATGAAACAGATCTCACTGGAGCTGATTATAATGATCAGTCTATCAAATTTTCAAACACTCTGTTGTCAGGGGATTTGAACTGCCTGAATTACAGCATTCAGTAACATCTGTGTGAACACACACACACACACACACACTGAATTTAAGAGGGAGGGGCTGCAAGGCATTATGGGCCTTTGAAGTTCAAGAACTGAAAACTGGCACTCATTTCCTGCCAGGCTGAGGAGCAGTAAAACCAGGACACAGAAATCTGATGGAGAGTACTGAGGAGGTACATTCATGTCAGCACGGCGGCTTCTTAGCCGGCTTTGTTGTTTTCGCTGTCCATGTGCTCATGTTTACTGTTTTCCCCTGTGTTCCAGCCCTGCCCTGTTCTCCGCCCTGTCTCCGCCCACCTGTGCCTGATCACCTGCCTGCCTGCACACCTGCATCTCATCCCCTCATCTGACTCCCCCTATATATTCCCTGTTTGTTGCGCGCTCTTTGCTAGTTCGTCTCAGTCCTCCTGTTTCGCTACCAGCCGTTCTTTGTTCTGTTTTGCCTGCCCGTTTTCGCGACCCAGCGTGTTCCTCTCGACCTCAATTTTTGTATCCGTTTTCTGGTTGTTGTTCGCCATGTTTTCCCTGGTTTTTGACTTTGCCTGTTCTGACCTCGTTTTTTGGATTCCGTTTTGGATACAATAAACTCGCCTTGTTCATCGTGCCTTCCTGTCTGCGCCCGAGCCCCCTGACAATTCAAGACTAAATAATATTTTGTTTCTTTTTGCTATCCGAAACAGAAGTCTAGTCAGATACTAGACTAGGCTGGGTAAATAACCGGAAATGATCAATGATTAAGAGTCAAAATTAGTCAGAGTGGAAGGGAGCAATCACAGCCAGGGAGAAACATAAGAGTACGGCATTCAGATATTGTGCATACTCAGTATCCCCACTGGGGGGCGCTCCAGTTCCAAAGGAGCGATAAAAAGCAGGCAAACGTAACACAGCCAGGAGGCGAAACCCACAGCTTTGCAGGCAGTGCTGGAATGAAATGAAAATCTCATCACAGAATCGCAGAATTCAGGCCGATTCCCTTCCCTCTCTGCCTCTCGGGGGGCCATGGCCTGGGGGAGGGGTGTGTGGGGAGGCTGAGCTCTCACCATAGCGAATCCCACATCTGCCTTCTTCAGCGCCGGTCCATCGTTGGTTCCATCCCCCGTCACGGCCACAACCTGCCTCTGGTCCACCAGCGTGCTGTCGATGATACCTGCAAGTGCACACAGCAGTCAGTCCAACACTAACAACACCAACACTGCTGCTACTGTTACTGCTGCCACTGATAATAACAATAATAACAATAATAACAATAATAATAATGACTGTCCTACCTTTGACTAGTGTGTGTTTGTCCGTCGGTGAGGATCTGGCCAGAACTCGGAGTTTGGGCCACAGCTTGTCAATTCGCTCTTGCTCCACCTACAGCAGGAGACCCAGAGTCACACACACAGTCAGCATATGTGTCAGAGTAACGCAGTGTGCAGTGTGTCACAGGAACGCAGTGTGCAGTGTGTCACAGTAACGCAGTGTGCAGCGTGTCACAGGAACGCAGTGTGCAGTGTGTCAGAGTAACGCAGTGTGCAGCGTGTCACAGGAACGCAGTGTGCAGTGTGTCACAGTAACGCAGTGTGCAGCGTGTCACAGTAACGCAGTGTGCAGTGTGTCACAGGAACGCAGTGTGCAGCAGTGTCACAGGAACGCAGTGTGCAGCAGTGTCACAGGAACGCAGTGTGCAGCAGTGTGCAGTGTGTCACAGGAACGCAGTGTGCAGCAGTGTGCAGTGTGTCACAGGAACGCAGTGTGCAGTGTGTCACAGGAACGCAGTGTGCAGTGTGTCACAGTAACGCAGTGTGCAGTGTGTCACAGGAACACAGTGTGCAGTGTGTCACAGGAACGCAGTGTGCAGTGTGTCACAGTAACTTTGCACTGAACAGACATCGCAGTAACAGTCTGCACTACACAAAGAGCCGTTACCGGGTTTGAAAAAGACACTACGCTAACTAAATATTGCAAATTTCACAAAATTAGATGATTTGTGTTCATTTAAATTATTTTCAAACACTACTCAGTTGACACTTCTGAAAACATCTGCTTTAATCTATTGTCAGATTACTCAAATTTTATGTTATAGTATTACTTTCAGATATTATGATATCTCTTCCCATGTTTCAGATCTGATCTCTTTTGGCTTGATTATGTGTGATTCACTGCTCGCTTTGTTTGAATAAATTGACTTGCTTGTAGCCGTAATCTACTAAGCTGCCTTTAAAATGCACAGTTACGATGCTTTTCAAGGTTCAGCATTCTGAACAAAATACATATCACAATAAACCTTCGCATGTAGATGTTTTACACTGCTTTTAATGTGTGTCATACTACTCCTACTATCAGCAACAACAATAATAATAATTATAACAATAATAATAACAAAATAACAATAATGATGATGATGACGATGATGATGTTGCCGCTGACCTCTCCCTTCTGGTTGCGGATCCGCCGGTTGAACTCTTTCCCGTCGATGCACAGGAAGTCCTCTCCCGGGTGTATGATGCCGCACTTGATGGCGATGGCACGGGCGGTGTTAATGTTGTCTCCGGTAACCATGCGCACGGTGATGCCCGCGCGCTGGCACTTCCTGATTGCCTCAGGCACCTGCGGGCACAGGTGGGCACGCCGCTGTGGGTTCATTCAGGCTCACCAGGTGCAGGAGAGCCTGGCCATTTGCCATTGCCAATATTCCAATATCGCTACCTACCCCCCCTCACTGCCTGCTGTCAGGCCACAGGTCTCCCAGGCAACACCTGCACTCTCACATCCCACGTATTGCATATTGACTGCAGTGTTGCTGTGTATTATACCTGCTCTGTGTAGGGAGACAATCCCCTTTGTGTGTAAGTCTGTTATCTGTGCAGTGCAGTATACAGGGGTTTCCCCTGCACCCCCCGAACAGACAGAGTCCGTTTGGCTCGACTCCCCAAGCACTCAGTCTCCACAGCATCCATCTACAAAGCTGAGTGTCTCCCCAAGAGCTGGGTATGCCTTGGATTCAAACCAGCAACCTTCTGTTTACACACTCAGCTCCTTAACACACTGCTTTACACTGTTACAGAAGAGAATAAGCTCAGCTCCTTAACTTACTACTTTACACTGTTACAGTAGAGTGAGCTCAGCTCCTTAACACACTGCATTACGCAGTAACCGGATTCCTCGAGTGGGGACTCCACCGCCAGCCCACGCACTGTAGCGTGTAGCTCTGAGAGTAAAGCCGCTCCACCGCAGGGAGCAGCGAGACTCCTGCTCTCGGGGGAGACTCTCATTTGCGTTTCCTGCAGGACAGAACATGGTGAGCGTGCTTCGCTACACGCTCACAGTCCTCATTACAGCGAGGAGCGCGCTGCTTCACAGGGAGAGACACGCTAATGACCCGTCCCAGGCTGGGCTCTCGCACATGAAAGAGGGCCTCTCCGCCTGCCTGCTATTTCCTGTTTTAATGACTACCTTCAAGAGCAGGTAGGACAAGTTAGCATATTATCTGTTTCATTGTAGAATGATGGAAATGCCATTGTTAACTTAGGGAAATAGCATGGAATCATTACTGCAAAGGCAGGGAGCTGAATGGAAATATCATCATCTTCAGGCAGCGGTCTGGCGTAGCGGACAGGGAGCACCCATAACCAGAAGTTATGGATGGTTCACAACCCTGAAGGGACACCAGCTGAACAGACATCTGAAGAAACACGTGGCGTTCAGGAAAACAGCACTGAGAGCAGAGCTGAACACAGACCTCTGCTACTCACAGAACTGAACACAGGCCTCTGCAGCTCACAGAACTGAACACAGACCTCCGCAGCTCACAGAACTGAACACAGACCTCCGCAGCTCACAGAACTGAACACAGGCCACTGCTACTCACAGAACTGAACACAGGCCTCTGCAGCTCACAGAACTGAACACAGACCTCTGCTACTCACAGAACTGAACACAGACCTCTGCTACTCACAGAACTGAACACAGGCCTCTGCAGCTCACAGAACTGAACACAGACCTCTGCTACTCACAGACCTGAACACAGGCCACTGCTACTCACAGAACTGAACACAGACCTCTGCAGCTCACAGAACTGAACACAGGCCACTGCTACTCACAGAACTGAACACAGACCTCTGCTACTCACAGAACTGAACACAGACCTCTGCTACTCACAGAACTGAACACAGGCTTCTGCTACTCACAGAACTGAACACAGACCTCTCCAGCTCACAGAACTGAACACAGGCCTCTGCTACTCACAGAACTGAACACAGGCCTCTGCTACAGGAATACTGTCTTTGTGTTCCTCTGTTTAGCTGGTAGAGAATCAATAAATCCGTCAGTATGAGTCACTCAGAGAGTGAGGAGGAGGAGGAGGGGGCAGAGAGAGAAACAGAGAGGGCAGGGCACAGAGCCATGCGAAAAATAATATACCGAGAATATATTTTAGAGAAGATGGTTTTTAGCTCCATCAAAATATTGAAAACATGTAAATTATTGCCATTTTGGTATACTGCAATAATAGCTCTCTTTTTACATATTTTAAAATGTATGTTCTGGGGGTAAACAGCATATTTCAGAGTACATTACAATACATTTCATTTCTGTATGGGGAGAGAGAAAAAGACAGAGGGAGAGGAAAGAGAAAGAGAAAGACAGGCAGAGAGAGAGAGACTAGCAGGGGCTCTCTTTACAGCTGAAACAGACATAACAGAGATACAAAGTAGACCGACAAATCCTGACCAGTACAGGCTCCGTGACCATACCCTAGTAAATTAAAACAGGTAAACAGGGAAAGTCCTGGTTACTGAAAGAGGAGTGGATATGTGGTCACTGTGAGACAGGAGAGGTACAAACGCAGATGCACTTCCTCCTATATTGTGAAAAATACTCAAAATAAGACATTTATATTTAAAAAAAAAAACTCTCCTAAATTACTAATCATTTAAATTCATTAATTGCAAATAAACTGAAGGGTGATTGTGAAACGTGTGAATCCTGGAGGGAACCGCATCAGTACTGCAGTATGCCACTGCCTGACAGTCTGTGGGACAGTGAGTAACCACCAGTTATTACTAATTAATTCACAACTAATTTAGTCATTATATGTCCATTGTATATGTAGCCATTATTTATTTGTTCATCTTTCTTCCTTCTTTCTTTCCCTTTTGTGTGTGTGTGTATGTGTGACAGAGAGCGAGGGAGAGAGAGTGTTTTGTTTTGGCAAAGCAAATGTGTGTTTGTCATGCCAATGAAGCTTACTGAATTAAAATGAACTGAGCTGACAGAGAGAGGAAGACAGACAGAGAGAGAGAGAGAGAGACAGGCTCAGAGAAGGGAGACAAAAATACAGACGCACAAAGATGGGAATCAAAGACTGCACTCGACGTATTGTGTGTTTATGGAAACACGTCTTACTGAGACTCCTCCTTAAACTGATAACATTAACCCACTGTTACTTTCTGCCCTTCAACAGTGTTGTCACCAACTGTGAATTAAGCTCATCTCACCATGACAACCAAAGGTGAAGCTAATACAATCCTCTGACATGCATGACTATTTTTCACACTACAATTACCACAGTACACCAGGAGGCAGAAGCTTCCAGAAGTGCATCTCCTTGACGTCACCTGAGCAGGACACGGTCACGGTCAGGACACAGTAAGGACATGGTGGTGACATGGTCACGGTCAGGATGTGGTCACGGCCTTTACCTCTGGCCTGACTGGATCCTCGATGCCGACGACGCAGATGGCAGTGAGGTTGGAGAGGATGTCGTTCTCGTTGTCCCAGTCGGGCTCGGGGTCGGCAGGGAAATCGCGGTACGCCACGCAGATGGTCCTAAGCCCGTCACATGCCATTGGCTCGATCACCTTCTTCACCATGTCATCCCGGTCCCGGGGCCGGAACGCCCGTGGCTCACCTGACTTATCCAGGATACGAGAACACCTGCAGGATGACGGTGACAGCGCAGCGTTACGGTCACAGCGCGGCCTCACGGTCACAGCGCGGCCTTACGGTCATGCGGATTGCCCTGTGGGTTTTCGCTAGCAAGCATTTATGAAGTATAATAACGTTCATCCTCAGCAGGTGTGCAGGTGTGGGCCAGGCAGGTAGACTCACTTCTTCAGAATGATCTCTGACGCTCCCTTGCAGTACGTGCGGAAGCTGCCGTCGGCCAGCCGGATGACGGTGCTCATGGACTTGCGCACGGAGTTGAAGGTGTACACCTTGTACAGCTTCTCCTCGGGGATCTGGTTGCGGACTGGCTGGTAGTCGCGGCCCAGGTCCAGGACAAACCCCAGCAAACCGCACTCAGTCTTATTGCCCACCTGCTTGGGGAGGCCGCCTTCCTTATCGGGGGGCTGGGGGGGGGGGGGGACACAAAGCAGATACAGCACACAGGGGGGTTTAGAGTGTCCATGGCTGCCCCCCAAACTCACCCAGCAGCTGGACAGCAGCTTTTCTGCTGCCGAAGACATCACAAGAGAACAGAGTTTGCTTCTGAACCTGTGAGGCATAAAAACATGATTCAGAATCCATCAGTGGTAATTAGCGGACGAGGATCTTTGGAGCTCGGCTCCCTCTGCATCGGTGGAGGGAGGGTGAGAACATGTGCTTTTGAAGATGTCGTGTTCGCACGCATATTCCCAATCCCCCAGCCACACTCAGCCAGCTAACCGGGAAAAACAAATGAGATGAGGAAGAGGGGCTATTTTTATTTTATTTTACAAAAGCACCTCTATTTTTACACCCTGGCCAAAGCACCTGGCTAGTTTATGAATAAGAGCCGTGTTTCATACAGCACCAAACAGTTATAATTGACATAATCTGACCTTTTTCATACCTGATTAAAATAATAACCCCACGTGCACCTCCAAACAGCAGCCCCTCTCGCTGCACTGATAATGCTCCGGGTCCGGAAGCAGGCAGCCCCGCAGACAGCAGTATTGATCTTACAGCGCATATCTGCAGATTGCACTGAGCCCCATCGGAGCAGCTCATGACTCTGCCACCTGCAGCCATTCTTGTCTGAACAGTAATGCACGGATAATAAGGGTCTGACTGCCAGTGAGATGCAAGCTCTCTGCTGACCTTCAGGTTTAAATAGATTTTATAAGAATAAAGTAAATAAAAAAGCATAGTCCTGTCTATGTAAAACTGATGTGGAACAGATCGTTATACAGAGGAAATACAGCACTGTGAAACAGTGACACTGTAAATTCATACAGTGAGGTCTGCTATCAATCAATGTCTGTCATTAAGTTTGACTCAATTAAATGGAACTGGTGATTTTTTTCTCTACATAGACACAGTCTGGGGAGTTCAATGATCATCAGAATGAGAGTAAAAACCAATCAGAGTTTGTATTTGGAGAAAACAAAATCAGTCACGCTTCTGTTCAACCGTGAGAGGAAGGAAAGGCCAAGCAGTGATGGGATCCAGGTCCAAACAGCCGAAACACAGCGAGGGAGACCAGCAGGGGGAGTAGCAGTGAGTGTGTGTGTGAGTGAGTGAGTGAGTGAGTGAGTGAGTGAGTGAGTGAGTGAGTGAGTGAGTGAGTGAGTGAGTGAGTGAGTGAGTGTGCGTGCGTGCGTGCGTGCGTGCGTGCGTGCGTGCGTGCGTGCGTGCGTGCGTGCGTGCGTGCGTGCGTGCGTGCGTGAGTGAGTGAGTGAGTGAGTGAGTGAGTGTGCGCGTGCGCGTGCGAGTGTGTGTGTGTGTGTGTGTGTGTGTGTGTGTGTGTGTGTGTGAGGGACAGACTGGGAGGAGCACTTCCTGTTCGGCATCGTTTCATCCCAGCAGAACCTGCCCTTCCGCTCCTGCTGGCTCCTGCTGGCTCCTGCTGGCTCCTGCCGGTGTCCCCCCCCCCCCCCCCCCCCCCCCCCCCCCATGCCGTGTGGTCAGAAAGGTCACTTCTGAGCTCCCGACTCAGTTCAGCGGTCACTGGCGTGGTATTGACTGTCCTCCGCTGCCCACAGACTCTGAATCACAAAGGCAGAGCTGCTTTCAAAGAGCAGGGCTATAGATCTGCCTCAGGTGACCAGCGCACTGCCGGCCCTATCACGGGGGCACAGCCAGGGGGAACCCTATTTTTACCCCAAAACACTCACACACCCTTTGTGTCACTCAGGGAAGAGCGTTGTCAGGAAGCAGACGGATCTCCTACGGTCAGGCAGGGGGCTTAGAGCAGGGGGAGAGGGACAAGCTTTCAAACACTGACCACAGTAAAGCATCAAACACCTTCCAATACCTAATGCCAATATTTCAGTCTCACTGACCCATTCAGCTCACAGATCTCAGATCAGCTTCCGATAAGTAATGTCGTTGTTTCAGTCTTACTGACCTACTCAGCTCACAGATTTCAGATCAGCTGTCTTCACCCAGTGCCATTGTTCCAGTGTCATTCACCCACTCATCTCACAGATCGCAGATCAGCTTCCATCAGCCAGTGCCACTGTTTCAGTCTCATTGGCATACGAATCCCACAGATCATGTATATATCACTACGCACTCCCAAACACACTCCCAGATTACCTGTGACATTTCTGTATTTCTGTCAGTTAGTCATTGTCTCCCTGGTATTTCCTTTTCCTAGTCAGTCATTGCACAATACAATCAAATTCTACATTAATATTGCTGTAACCTGAAGCATTTAAAAAATATGAAAAGCATCAGCTGGCAGTAAAACACACAATATAATCAATTACACTTTAGTGCTTCTTAAATCTACCTTCAAAAAACTGTATCGCAAGCAGCTTTCAGATATGCCAGATGCACTGATCTGCATTGCTATGACTCTCTGTCTCTTATGAAAATGTCCGTTTCTGTAAAGCATCGGGCAGATGGTAAAAGCTGGTAATTAAGTGCGTGGCCGTTTCGCCTGCTCTCTCCTCTGCTGTACGGATGCATATGGAGCAGGTCCCAGGACGTGAACGTTTTCAGCACGTTTTAATTAACTCCTCAGACCTGTGGCTGTCCTACTTTACCCTGAGCTTTGCAGCACTGTCTCATCTGGAACACACACATATCGATCTATTAATGTGCTTCTAAAAGAGAAAGCTTTAATTAACGCACTGCTTAATTTACAAGCCGACAGGGGACTGGGCTTAAAATTAGTTGGCTTATTTTTATGTTTTATGTTCGTGCCTTCAGGCATTTAATCAGAGCTTCTTCCATTGACAGACAGCATTAAAGCGATCTTTGCACAACTGCAGCTCAAGTGACGTGGTACACAGGCTCCAATCAACATCCCATTAATATCTGCTGTCAGGTTCTCTCATCAATACCATGTTGATCTTCTCTATATTGCTTACGAATATTATCTTAAAGTGTTGCTCTTTTTTCATGGCCACCTTTTTGTTCTCTCAGTTCTGGGTTTGTCTGTTTTTTTTTTCTGCACTTCTACCAGCTTTGGATCCCAAAGCCTAAAAATTGATAAAAAGATACTGTAGGTAGTGCATGTACCAAGGACCGTGTGTTTTTCTACAGTGCAGATCTATATATGTACGTCTGTGTTGCAGCTGTTTGTAGGTATGTATTTAAGGTATTTGTGATGTATGATGGATGACCAATGTCAGGCATGATCAGAGAGCTATAAACAGCCAAGATCCAACCTTTATCTTCATTTGATAATGCTGAAACTGTTTTTGGTTGCTTTGGAAGAAATCCTACAAAATAAATCTGAAAGACTCAGACTATAATGCTCCCCGATGAGACACACAGGGTCTCGGTACACCTGTCCAGCCAGATGACCCCGGCACGGGCAGGTCCCGGTCTGACAGACGGCTCTCTCCTCGGCACTGCAGTGTCTCACCAGGATCTTGGTGGTGTAGGCACAGTTGATGGCAATGGCGTTGACCAGGATGTCCAGCGTTTTGGTGGGCAGGGACTCCGGTTTGGGGACCTCTTTGTAGTGGACGTCAGCCAGGTAGGCCTGCACCACGGTCATGCGGTTGGTGGTGAGGGTGCCGGTCTTGTCGGAGCAGATGGCCGTGGCGTTTCCCATGGTCTCACATGCGTCCAGGTGCCTCACCAGGTTATTATCCTTCATCATTTTCTGTTCATTTCGAGGAAGGCAATTGTGTCACAAAGATGAATTACTCTAACATTACACATCCTTTTAGAAAAGGCTCATTTTTACATGAAGCTTTAACATGTAATGGCATTCAGTTTCACTTGGCCATTTTCTACATGTTTAACCTCATGATAACATTAGCAGATTTAGTAAGCACAAGTGTGTGCAGCATTGGGAGTGTGTATTGTTTGGAGTGTGCAGTGTGTGAGGTGCGTGGTGTTTGGAGTGTGCAGTGTGTGAGGTGTGTGGTGTTTGGAGTGTGTAGTGTGTGAGGTGTGTGGTGTTTGGAGTGTACAGCGTGTGAGGTGTGCAGTGTGTGAGGTGTTTGGACTGTGTAGTGTTTGGAGTGTACAGTGTGTGAGGTGTGTGGTGTTTGGAGTGTGCAGTGTGTGAGGTGTGCAGTGTTTGAGTGTACAGTGTGTGAGGTGTGCGGTGTTTGGAGTGTGCAGGGTGTGAGGTGTGCAGTGTTTGGAGTGTGCAGTGTGTGAGGTGTTTGGAGTGTGTGAGGTGTGCAGTGTTCAGAGTTTGCAGTTTGTGAGGTGTGTAGTGTTAGGAGAATGGTAGCCTCACCTTGACAGAGTAAGCCAGGGAGATGGTGACAGCCAGGGGAAGGCCCTCGGGGACAGCCACCACCAGCACGGTGACGCCGATGATGAAGAACTTGACGAAGTACTGAATATAGACGGGGGTGCACTCTGGCAGCCAGGGCCTGCTCTCCAGCACAAAGTTCTCAATGGCAAAATACAGCACCAGGATTATGACCGTGATCGCTGACATCACCAGACCTGCAGTACGCACGCACGCACGCACGCACGCACACACACACACACACACACACACACACACACGCGCGCGCGCACGCACGCACGCACGCACGCACGCACGCACACACACATACAGAGCACAAGACATGTATACAGAGAGAGAAAGAGAGAGGAATACTGTGAAAATGCTGAAAAATGCAACACTAAAACACATAATGTAGAGGTTATGCTTCAGATATCCTCAATCCCTGACACATCTGGTCCTGTGACCTGCTACAGACGTAGCCAATATCACACAGTACCTGCTTTTCCTATCTGAACTGCTAGCTTTGTGAGTTTGCCTTGCAGGACAGATTTCTCCTTCTTGGACACGTTGGCCTTTCTCTTCTCCTTGTCGTCGGAGTCTCCTCCTTCAGCGCTCTTCAGCGGCTCCATCTCCATGGCTGCAGCTCCCTCGTGCTTCTTCACTGAAATCATCATATTCAGCCACTCACCAAAGCGTTCACCCTTTCATCAAAACATTTATCTACTCTATCACAACATTCACCCTTTCAGAAAATCATCCAGCCCTTGATGAAAAATCAGTCCTTCAACACAACACTCACATCTTCACAAAACATTCATCCCTTCATCAGATTTGCCATCTTTTAATCTGAACACTGCACAGCACTTCATCACAACATCCAGTGCTTTGTACAGTATCCCAGCTTCCTACTGCTGCAGCCGATACCTGCTCCCGTTTGAATTCATACGATTCTGCTGATCTATCCTGCAGTATATTGCATTGTCAGGATTCAGAGTGACTGACATACTGTACTGCTGCTCCTTAAAGCTGCACCACACTACTACTGTCTGTTCCGCTTTATACAGATCCACAACCATCATTTAGCTTGTTTTTCACCCTGACCCGGTCCACATGAACACAATGATCCAGCCTGCACTGAGACTCTGACACTGAGACTCTGGCACTGAGACTCTGACACTGAGACTCTGGCACTGATCCAGTCTACACTGATCCAGTCTGCACTGAGACTCTGACACTGACACTCTGGCACTGAGACTCTGACACTGAGACTCTGGCACTGAGACTCTGGCACTGATCCAGTCTACACTGATCCAGTCTGCACTGAGACTCTGACACTGAGACTCTGGCACTGATCCAGTCTACACTGATCCAGTCTGCACTGAGACTCTGACACTGAGACTCTGACACTGATCCAGTCTGCACTGAGACTCTGACACTGACACTCTGGCACTGAGACTCTGACACTGACACTCTGGCACTGAGACTCTGACGCTGATCCAGTCTGCACTGAGACTCTGACACTGACACTCTGGCACTGATCCAGTCTACACTGATCCAGTCTGCACTGAGACTCTGACACTGACACTCTGGCACTGAGACTCTGACACTGAGACTCTGACACTGATCCAGTCTGCACTGAGACTCTGACACTGAGACTCTGACACTGATCCAGTCTACACTGATCCAGTCTGCACTGAGACTCTGACACTGACACTCTGGCACTGAGACTCTGACACTGAGACTCTGACACTGATCCAGTCTGCACTGAGACTCTGACACTGACACTCTGGCACTGAGACTCTGACACTGAGACTCTGACACTGATCCAGTCTGCACTGAGACTCTGACACTGACACTCTGGCACTGAGACTCTGACACTGAGACTCTGACACTGATCCAGACTGCACTGAGACTCTGACACTGACACTCTGGCACTGAGACTCTGACACTGAGACTCTGACACTGATCCAGACTGCACTGAGACTCTGACACTGAGACTCCACTAAAGGTGGTGCTCTGGGCTTTTTATCACTCTCCCTTTAAAAATGCATCAGATCAGAGCTAACGTCTCACTGAGATTAATTAACTGTAATTAGTATTCACATCTATTTCATATTTTGTCTGAACCCTGAAGAAATGTTACATTCTCCCCCTCTCCTGCTACCACAGAGGAGAGTTAGAGTTCTGACTTCACCTTTACATCATTACAGACACATCTGAGACTTTTTTTCCATCTCAGTGTTTTATTTCTACCAGGAATATTAATAAGGAAAAACATCTCTCTACTAATATAGCTGAGGCACAAAATAAAAAAAGCACAAAACAGCATATTGATAAAATATCAATGGCTTTCTCAGGCTGCATGCATGCATAGTTGGGACTATGAAACCAAGGTCTGTCAGTATTTAACACTTCAAAGAGAATATTCTTTATATGAATGAGGCTGAAATCTGTATGTAAAGGAATCCAGGCTGCTAATGAACCCTGAAGCTGCAGCCTACCTCCCTCCTCAACAAACACACACACACGCGCACACACACACACACGCACGCACACACACACACACACACACACACACACACACACACACACACACACACACACACACACACAAAAACACACACACACACACACACACACACACAAAAACACACACACACACACACACACACACACACACACACACACACACACACACACACAAAGAAAGGGCTGGATTCAATTATGTGACTCAGCTCATACAAGTGTGACTGCTATCTTTCACAAACACAGTGTAGAGGGTCAGCAGTCATTAAAGAGATTCTGTGCTTATGGAAAAGTAAGCGCTGTTTTTCTTCTCAGTGACAGCTGAGTGGAGGTGTCAGTGGTGGCTGTGATGCAGGATGGAATTCACACAGCGGCAGACTGAAGCTCAGAGCTGGACAGGTGTACAGGTGCGTCAACATTACCTTTGATCTGACTGTTCTCCATACTGCCATTCTGCCTCTTACCTACGATGCAGACAAACAGACACACAGCGAGAGTGACAAAAACACACCAAAAACATTAAACACATCTTTCCCTTTCTCTTTCACACGCACACACACACATACACACACACACGTACCCACACAACACACACACACACGCGCACACGCATGCACGCACACACACGTACCCACATGCACGGGCACACGCACACACACACACACACACAGACACGTACCCACACAACACACACGCACGCGCGCACGCACGCACACATGCAACATACACACACACACGCACCCACACACGCACAAACAGACACGTACACCCACACAACACAACACGCACACACGCACACACACACACACACGCGCGCACATGCACACACGCAACATACACACACACACACACACACACACGTACCCACACAACACACACACACACACACAGATATTACATAACATTACATTCTTATCCAGAGTGACTTCCAGCACAAAAGAACAGAAATGTTCAAGCTGAATGAGCAACAGTATCAGACCATACATACTCATTCACTCACTAGCTCACACACACACACACACACACACACACACACACATAAACACACACACACACACACTTTTTAAAATGCTACATTGCCAATGTAGGTGAGCTTGTTTTTTGGTGGTATTTATAGAGCCCACTGATCTCCTGGTGTGAGCTTACAGTAGGGAGTCCAACACAAACACTGCTTCCAAAGATCGTAACAGACAAGAGGCGTGACCAGGGATGGGGTGCTACTCACTCTGGCCCTGGAACATTTCACTAAATACTGCATGAAAAATGATTTGAGTTGAATAAAAAATGAGCAAGCCCTGCAGTAAGCATTATGCAATTACATTATATATCATTTTCATACCCAGTAAACAGCTATGTAGCTTTTCTTGAAAGAAAAATGTTATTAAATATAAAGTGAAAACTACTCAGAACAGTTTCATATGAAACATTGCAGTGTGGCTGATTAGTATGGACATTTAATCATTGTGCTGAAAAGAATGAAATTGTGCTGGACACGGCGCAGCTCCACTGTGCTGTCCTCTCTGGTGTCAGTGAATGCACAGTGAATTAATGTTGTTCAATGCCTGCTAAGGCTTGGAGTTGGTCCAACACGCCCAACTTGAGTCCAAACCACCAGCATGACAGAAATCTCCTTGCCCTGACGCAGTAGAGCTACAGTAGTATTCCAAAAGAATTAAGGCGTGAGAGCCTCAGAATGGCCATCTAAGGGCACCAGTGGGCAAATACATGCAGAAGCACACAGCACATGCATACTTCCACACTTTCTACATTAAAAGCTTTTGCACATTTTGTATGTGAATGTGGAGGGTAGAAATCATCTTTTCTTTTTTTTTTTTTTTTTCAAAACATCCCCTTATATCTCTCTGATAAACTTCACGTGTATCTTGCATTAGTGAATACAGAGCATCATACTGCAGACGAGAGTCACACAGTGTGTGATCAGAGAGGGCACACTTCAAACACACTGAGAGCACAGTACACCGGGTACGATGGAGGAGGTGGCAGGACAGAGGCATGAGGGGGAGCCACTGCGAGGGCAGGACCAGCATGCTTTGAGGCACAGTGGGTGTTAGACCCAAGGAAGAGGAGAGAGAGGAAGTAACAGAAGAAGATTCTACAGACGCCAGCTCCACCTCTCAGAGTCACGAGGAACACGCAGGGTTTCAGAGTGAAAGGCCTTCAGTTTTGTGTGTATTCTGCTAAATGTGTGTGTTATCAGTAGGAAAAACACATCAGATTTTCTAGAACTTTTCTAGAAGGTTCTCCAGTGGGCCTGGGTCATTTCCTCCACCCATCTGCCAGGCAGCTGATCTGAGGTCAGTCTGTCTTCATGCGTGACACCAGTAATTCTGTATGTGGGCGCTGAGCTGGACACCTCAAACATTGTAAGTGATTGCTGGGGAAATTGGCACTGACATACACACATTATATCAGCACCGATCACAAATGGCCAATTAGGAAGCCTCCCAGCCAATCATAATTTGCCTTGCACATCGTGTCCGTGGCGGCAGGTGTATGCAATTAGATTCAAATGGCAAAAGAGTTCCTCATAATTAAGAATAAATGATGGATGGTGACTGTGTGTAATTGATTTCTGAGCGTTTGTAAAACAGCTCTGAGATCCTTTGTTTCCATGAAAGCAAATCTGCAGAAATCTTGCTGAAGGTTTAAATTCAGATATATGCAGCTCCTTATGACCCTCCTCCCAGGATCACAGGCAGCTGCCTGTCTCCCTCACATCTTTACAGACTTAGGGTAAAGCTCTCAGCTGGTGTGTGCATGTTGCTGATATTTGACTCTGAAAGCTCAATGTATCAAAATGGTGACCCTGCATATCTCTACCCTGATAGTACACCAACATGAACACATCAGAGACACGATTCAGGCCTGATTCTTTACTGGTTTAAAACGTGAAGCCTTCATATTCTGGCCTTTGACACCTGACGGGGACACAGCACTGCCACATGGCTATGATAAAATTCAACATCTATTAACCAAGAAAAACATCACCAAGAATCACACACCCTTCTAACACAAACTCTACATGGCAGTCAATGTGAGGAACACGTCTGAGGGACTCTAATGATCATTTGCTATTGATTAAATTAACTGTAAAAAAGCTATTAGCACTCAGACTGTATTTACTGCCATGCTCAGCAACCTCTCAGCTGATGACAGCATCCAAATGGCACTCGTCCAGGATAGCGCTGTCTCCATGGAAACAACATGGTACTGACTCACACCAACTGTCCAGCACCTGAGAGATCTAACAGTTCCTCACGGACCACTCCACACACTGCAGGTCCAGGCCCTGGTGCTGTTCCTCTATGTATTACAATGCTGGATCATATATTACACAGTCTGGGCAAACCTCATGCACACTAATTGCTCCCCATATCTTTATCCACACCCCCCCTACTTTTACTAGCTAAAGTGCAGGCCTGAGACAGTGTGGAAGAGCTAAGAGACGTTATGGAGATGTGATGCAGACGTTTAAACAGGCTACGGATGCATGTGGTGTCAGGTGCTGCTCTTTGATGGTGGTGTGCTGCGACTTCCCTGGAGGCACCGATGACCATCACATCCGAGGGCAGTGCCACATTCACCGGCTCTTTTCCACCTCCTCCACCACTGAAGACTAGCGATTCATACAAATAGCACCAGTCTGTGTACATACTGATAAGACTGCCCTGTATCACACACCAGGGACTCTACAGCAGAAACACAGTGTAAAAGCTCATCCCACACCGGGGTAGTCCTGCTGGTTTCTCCATAATCACAGGAAAGAGGTAAAAGGAATCATCAGTGAGGAAAAAAAAGAGATCAGAGTCAGAGTAAGGAATCCTACAGAAGTGAACCACATGCATTCATAAGAGCAGAGAGATCAGCACAGGAGAGGGAGGCACCATCAGGTAAAGACAGGGGGGTGTTCGGAACATACCATTGACTAGGCTGCCATTACCGGGGGAATTAGGGCCTGCAGCACCGTCTGTAGCTATGGTGGCGATGGGCAGAGTGGAGGTATGGGAGCAGGCTATGGGGTGACGATGGTTTAGGAGGATAACAGTGGACAAAAACAGCAGGGTTAAGAAAGCCTGGAGCTTCGTCATCATGACAAGACCTGTCTTACACTCAACCTCTCCCTGAAAGGCCTAACAACAGCACTACTAACAGACATACAGCACACAATGGAACAAAACACAGATTACACTGAATACATAAAACAGATCAAAACAGATCGGACAAAACAAAATGATACGCTGTACTGTAAAATGATCACAGACACCATAAGCAAGGATTGGACATTACAGTAAACCTGCAGACTGTAGAATATTTATCTGAAATTTAAAATCCTCTGTTGAATGAATATTCATGCTGATTATCCTTCCTTTGATGAAAGGGCAGGAACAAACATTTTCATCATTGTTTCTACAGCACATTTACACTTAATGGCAAAAACACTTTCAGTGACACTTACCATATCACAGGCATATTTTTAACTGCTTTTTAAAGTCAGTTCAGTTGATGAAGGATCAGTAAAACAGTCGATAGTCATTACATCGTGACTGTGATTGCTGTTATTGATCATGGGATACAGAGCATGAATCAGGATGGAGGACTGATTGCTGTTATTGATCGTGTGGTTAATCTATTTATGAAGTGAGTATGAATCAGATACTTCAGGATTTTTGGCTTTAGATTTAATCCCCTCCCCTTTGCCATGTTCTTATTTCACACCTCAGAGTTGAGCCACTCTGGGTGACATGGTTTGTCCTTAACGTTGAGTCACACATTTTTGCTCTTACAATTCTTTTTTCTTTAAAAGAAATCGTAGGCAAAGTAATGATGCTCATGGATACATGAACATACAACACCATAAGAGCAAAATTCATCAGTCAACGTTAAGAATGAAGCACAGTGTGGTTGGATTGAACGGTCCCACTGAGAAAGGCGTAGACTTCAGGCAGAGGAAACTGCAGCAGACCAGATCAGCAGGAATCGACTGGTGGTGATCTGATTTCATTTGCTCACAGCTTTCTGCAGATACGGTGTGCGCAGAAAGCTTATTGGTGGAAAGGTTAGATTCCTGTGCAGACAGGGAGGCATTACGGGCAGTTGGAGGGGTTCAGAGGACTGAGGTCACACTGTGAGCAGGTTGATGACACCAGTAGGCTCCAAGCAGGGTCAAGGGCAAGATGTCACAAGGGGGTCAGGAGTGACAGCGAGGCCAGGGGTCAGGGGTCACAGCAGGGTGACAGGTCACAGAGCAACAAGAAGGTTTAGTTGGAAATACTGTAGATTGTGTAATACAATGAGTACTGTATTACTCACATTCATGTCAAGACTTCGGAAAAAAAAAACATAGTTAAATACAAAGCTTTTTTCCTCCTTGCCACCTATACAATATGCATTTATTTAAGAGTACCTGTGTAATGAAACTGTATATAAGTGTAGAATATTATCTTATGATAATAGTGTGTATGACTGTGCAGTATTATCTGTACTCTGAGAATGTGTATACATTACTGTGTATGTTCAGTATTATCTGTAATGAAGCTGCATGTGTAACTGTACATAACTGTATATATATAACTGTACAACGGGGCAGGGGTGGGGGCAGAGATCTCAGGGGGAAGACATACCCTTCCTCTCCTTCTGTTCCTCCTCTTCCTCACCACCAGCCCCCAGTAGAGTGAAGATGATCCCGGTCTGAGAGTTCACACCCACCGCCGTCACCACCATGCGGCCTGAACCCTCCATCACATGGGTGCCTGAAGGTCACAGGGGTCACAGGGGTCACAGGGGTCACAGGGGTCAGCAGGTCACGGGGTCACTCAGGAGAGAGGTCAAAAAATCATTAAGGTCATATGGTCAACAAGGTGACAAGGTCCTTGAGGTTCCAGGGTCACCCAGGAGAGGTTGGGGAAGGCTGTGGGTTCAAACCCCATTTGAGTCATTTTAAAATCAGTACCAGCTGCTACACTTTTGGGTAGAGTGGTGTTCTAACAGCGTTTCTTCACACACAGGGTTGCCAGTGCATGCAGTGACTCTGTCAGCATATCTAGTGTAATCAGAGAGGCCTGGATCCTTACAGAGCAAGCTCCACAGCGAAGGTTTCACTTCAGCTGCCCTGTCCTCATCCACTTTCTGTGGCTTTAGTGTCTTAAAATCTTTATCCTCTCCAACGTTTGTATTTATGCTGTGAGGAGCAACATGTGAAGTTTATGATTAGTATGGATACAGCTAAATTGGGCAGAACACACTGCTGTCCTCATTATAGGACTCAGAACCTCTTAGGTAGTGAAATGTGTGGCTCTTCCTCCTCGTCTGAGAGGAAACAGGGTCATGCAGTGAACAGTGCACTGCTGCGCAAACACTACAGCACGGTACCACTCTCAGCCTCAAAACTGCGCAAATCTGCGCAAACACTACAGCACGGCACCACTCTCAGCCTCAAAACTGCGCAAATCTGCGCAAACACTACAGCACAGCACCAATCTCAGCCTCAAAACTGCGCAAATCTGCGCAAACACTACAGCACGGCACCACTCTCAGCCTCAAAACTGCGCAAACACTACAGCACGGTACCACTCTCAGCCTCAAAACTGCGCAAACACTGCAGTCCTGCAGCTTTTTTATCTCTGAATTCTGCGCAAACACTGCCCTGCTGCACTGCACCTCCCTGCACCCACCTGACAGCAGCATGGGGTCTCTGTCCACAGCCTTGCGCACATGGTCTGACTCGCCCGTCAGGGAGCTCTCGTCAATCTTTAAATCGTTCCCCTGTATCAGGACCCCATCGGCTGGAAGCAGGTCGCCTTTAAAGAGAAAGAGAGCACAGGGCATTAAGCCAGGAGAGCTGGTATCGGGGGCATGAGGAGCACAAGGAGCAGACACATCTCAGAGAGAGCAGTCCCACATCACAGACCCCCATCCCTATACCATTAACTTTGACCTCCTGAGGGGAAAGAGGTGTTACTGCATCACTCACTCACTCACACACACACACACACACACACACACACACACACACACACACACACACACACACACACACACACACACACACACACACACAAACATACACAAACATACACAAACATACACACACAAACATACACACACAGTTGTACTGAGACAAACGCCATATGCCTGGGGTGAAGGTAATTTAATGGAACTGACTGCAGTGATAAAATAAATATGAAGCCATATTGATTGATTTGAGTTGTCAGGCTGAATTGGTCCTGGCAGCTGAGTTGAGATGGACTGAGGGACTGATCCCCCCCTTACAGAACTCCGCCCAGCACCGCACACCTCTGGGAGAGTGCACCCTGGTGGTTCATTAGGATTATTAGCGGCAGGATTTCAGCTACAGGCTCAACAGGGTTCATCTGCTTTCATTCCACCTGTAAAATTTTTCAATTAACCATTCGATCTGTACAGTGTCTGGAGGCGTCTCAGCATACACACACCTACTGAGAGGAGCTCTGAACAGGCAGACAGCCCCTTCCAGACGGGGGTGTCAGAGGAGTCATGTTGGGGATAGAAAGGCGAGTTTCCCGGGGCACTGTGGATCCTACCGTATTTGACCTGTGCGATGTCTCCCACCAAGATGTCAGCCACAGGGATCTGGATGACCTGGCCGCCGCGGATGACGGTGAATTTCTGCTCCTGCTCGATGCGGCTCTGCAGGCCCCGGAACTGCTTCTCTTTGCTCCAGTCGTTGAAGGCAGTGACCAGGACCACACACACCACCGACAGCAGGATGGCCACGCCCTCGATCCAGCCCGCCTCCGCCTCGCCCTCATCCTCTGCACCCCCGGAAACCTTCCCACACACTGCAGACACAAAGAGGTTAGAGTATACACTCTCACACACACACACACACTCACATATTCTCACACACACACACACACACACACACACACTGCACCAACCCTCACACAGAGTGAGTGACAACTATGTCTGACACAGACAGAGATGAGCACCGCCGGCCAGTCATACAAAAGTCAGACTTTCTTCCCATTGATTTTCCCCTCATACCCGCTGGAGGAAGGGGAACAGTGTTTAAGCGCTGTTCCTTAATCCTGCACCACACAACCACCCTCAGTCTATAGCCCTGCACTTAACTTCACACTGTTGCCATGGTTTCTCTGCTCCGGTTATACAGGGGAAGGAAGGTGCATTTGCACAGATTACACTGTACGTACATATATTTAGATCATCCATTATGCCTCCAACTGCACTGACTTTCAGTCATGAGATCTGGGCTGCTCCAGCTGAGTGAATCAGTGTGGAGAAACAGACCTCACAGCGCAGACACCGAGCAGCAGCGGATATAGCCACCGCTCTCAGGTCTGCCGTGGCTGCTCCAGCTGAGTGAATCAGTGTGGAGAAACAGACCTCACAGCACAGACACCGAGCAGCAGCGGATATAGCCACCGCTCTCAGGTCTGCCACGCCCCTGAGGCTGCGGTGCTTTACTGCACTCTGACACTAGGGGGAGATCTTCTGGAAACAGAACATATGGGTGAGGTAGAGCGTATCTTCCTCGTTAGCGGTCTCAAGGTCGTTACTAAACGACTACGCTAGAGAGTATGGAAGCTCTGCCCAGCTCCACTTACTCATCAAATGAGCAGCAAACACACAAAATCCCGCCAAATACAAAATTGATTGTAATGGCAGCACTTAACAGAGACATACTTTTAAAGATGGAGTGGATAACTAGGTAAGTAAAACATTTTAATACATTAACATGTAATAATGTTCAACACAGCTTCAGCTGATGAAAAATGTTTATAATAAAAATAATGATAACTATCGCAACCGTAAAGTAAACTGTAACGAATAAAACGGATGTGGTTTAGCAGCTGGGCCCCAGTCATTTTTATTTAAATAAAGTGATAGAGTCTATATGGAGCGTCACGCAGTTGACAGCGTTGCATTTCACTCTGCTGTCCATGGTTCTGAAGTGCTGGCAGACTGCTGGAGACAGAACAGCCCACAGCCGGAACACCATTACTCCCCACAACCCTGAATATCCCCCCCACACGGGGGATTCCATCACTCCCCACAACCCTGAATATCCCCCCCCCACACGGGGGATTCCATCACTCCCCACAACCCTGAATATCCCCCCACACGGGAGATTCCTTCACTCCCTATAACCCTGAATATCTCTCCACACATGGGATTCCATCACTCCTCATAACCTTGAATACCACCCCCCCCACACGTGGGGATTCCATCACTCCCCATAACCTTGAATATCTCCCCACACGGGGGATTCCATCACTCCCCATAACCCTGATTATCCCCCCACACAGGGGATTCCATCACTCCCCATAACCCTGAATATCCCCCCACACGGGGGATTCCATCACTCCCTATAACCCTGACTATCAACCCACACGGGGGATTTTCACTGTGGAAACAGAACTCACTACTCTACAGTCTGAACTGACTTCACACGCATCCCGCACCGCTGCCTGAGACAGTAATACGAGTAATGCTGGCACGTTTCAGTGGCCTAGGCTGAGCTATGCTGTAATGTTGTCTGTCTCTGACAGTATTTCTTTAGTTACTCAACCAGTTAAATCATCTGACACAGAAGAGGGTACTTAGTGAGCAACAACTGCATATGTATTTGTCAAGTAACTTCTTTATGAATAACTCATTTTATGTAACTTCTTTATGAATGTAACTCATTTTATGTAACTTCTTTATGAATACAACTCACTTTAAGTAACCTTTTTATGAATATAACAACTTCTTTATGAATATAACTCATTTTATGTTTACTAATCACTAACTGATTTTTTTATTTAATATTTTAAACAGTCTGCATTCTGGTTGCAATAGTTTCCTGTCTGTTTTAAGAGAAGTAAAATAACCACTTTTTTAAAAGACTGACAAATGAGCTGTGATGTCACACCTGGTTCTGAATGGACAAATATATCCATAATGTAGCTCTGTGAGTACTCAGGCCACTGGTGCCTTAAGATACAACCTTTTTCTCTCAGGCATTAAATGGAGCTACAGCCAGAGCTTCTGTGAGCAGCGTTCTGAACATGTGTTTGGCCCAAACTGACCTTGCTGTTGACAGTCAGCTGAGGGCTGAGGTTACCACGGCAGCATGTGGTAATTTGGAGCGAAAAAACAATAAAAGACGCATAAAGTGTAACCTTCTGCCTCTGTTAAAACAGAACCGCAATTTCAGCGTTCCAGTTCAGGCTGCGCTTCATTTCCATGGCAACGCTTCCAGCAGCTATGCGTGTGTTTTTAGGCTAAAATAAATTCATGCCGCATGATGATGTCCTGGGTTACATAAATGGGAACTTTTGAAAACCTTTCCCTGTGAAAAACTGCAGCAGAGAGCAATGTTCAGAATGTGGTTAAATAAAGAGCTTTTGCTTTAAATGTCACTACATTCATGTTATTGTTTAGGAGACGCTTTTATGGGGTCACGCATGTATCCCACACACTGTGCATATTCCCATTAAACAGCCGGGTATTCACTCAAGAGATCCCGCACATGTGCCTTGCAGGAACTGAACCTAAAGCCTCACTTCCTTAATCATAATGTCTCATTTTGGGTTATAGTTCCTGTAGGTAATGTAGGTTACAGATAAGCTGCTTTTGGTTGCAGGTAAAGTGCTGTGTGTTACAGGTGAGGTGTTTTAGGTTGCAGGTAAAGTCCTATATGTCTCAGGTGAGATGCTGTGCATGTACATTCTCCGCATCAGTTTTTCAGTCAGTTTTCCAGATAATTTCAGCGTGTTTTAATCACTGAAAGATATGCAAAGCTAACACGTGTTCCTCAAGTGTTAAGCTCTTTGTCTTTGATTCCCTGTCAAAAGCCCTGATTAATTACCAAATTAATGCTGTTACTTATAATTCAGATCGAGCTGTCAGCATTTCTGCCTCAGGACTGTCTGCAAGACATCACTCAGGACTGTACTCAGGTCAGTAAGCAGGTCAGGTCTCATGTCTGTACTCAGGAATGTTCTAAAGACTGTTCTGAGGTCAGTACTCAGATCAGGTCTCAGGCCTGCTCTCAGGTCTATTCTCAGGGCTGTACTCAGGTCAGTAGTCTGATCAGGCGTCAGGTCTGCTCTCAGGTCAGTGCTGTAGGGATGCTCACAGTCGCTCTCCTGTCCTGGCGGCTGGTAGAAGGACAGTCCCAGGGAGATAAGGGCTGCAAACTCCAGGATGATGAGGGTGACGTCCTGCAGGGCCTCCCACACCAGCTGCAGGAAGGTTTTTGGCTTCTTTGGAGGAATGAAGTTCTTCCCGTAGGTTTCTATCCTTTTGGCTGCATCAGTAACAACTCCAGGCAGGCCTGAAAAAGAAAAAAAAAACTGTATTAATCTCTGTATTAATGAGCATGAAGTTAAAACACACACCCACAGATATGTCCTCAGCTGAACTTATCTCCAGTGTTTATGAACTTTCAAATTGAATTAATCCGTACCCGTTTCTGAAAACAACACCAGCTGGCCACACCGGAATATAGGCTTGATTCAGAAAAGGACTGTATGATGCATTAACTGCAACTCGTCTTTTCACCTTTGTCACCAAGCCCCTGCGCAGACCAACACTGAAGCAGCTGTGTTGTATTTATATATATATATATATATACACATATGTACATGTGCGTATATGTGTTTGAGTGTGTGTGTCTACACCAAAGAGTAATTAAGTAAATGTTGCAGGAATGTTGTGTTGTATTCCATTCCCTTGACTTTCGGGAGGTAAGAGAATTTTGCAGCTTTTCTGCAGGCTTTAATCAGAGAGCTACTGTAAGGACCAGCACACGCAAGAGCTGGTGAGGTCAGAGAAAGCAGCAGCTCTGGTGCCCGGAAGTCGTCTGACCAGTTACTGACATGCCCATACCTCAGGGCCAGCAGCCACAGGGAAGCAGGACTCTCTGAGGGATGAGGTCAGCTTGGATGACACGCCTCATCGTTTGCTTTATGACTCAGTGCTGTCCTGTGCAGGACGAGCCACACAGCCATAA
Organism: Megalops cyprinoides; assembly: GCF_013368585.1. Lineage (NCBI taxonomy): Eukaryota > Metazoa > Chordata > Actinopteri > Elopiformes > Megalopidae > Megalops > Megalops cyprinoides. Next base: position 1,355,244 of record NC_050589.1, on the reverse strand, counting down.
CTCCAGCCACCTTTTCCAAACCATGCTCTCATCTGAATGATAAATATGCGACGTTTCAGTAACTGGATATCTCAGCAAACTCATACACACACACACACACACACACACACACACACACACGCACACACACACGCACACACACACGCACACACACACACACACACACACTCACACACACACACACACACTCACAGACAAACACACACTACATTACTACATCACCCATTACTGATTTTTACTCAAACAAAACCTAACTTACTCAAACTGCCTCTGAGTACTCAGTACTCAGAAATACAGCAGCAATGTCCCAAACTGCTACCTACCTGCTGCTGCATAGCATATACAGCCCAGGTGCATTCTGGGTATAGTTATCCTCTCAGTGCAGGTGGATGTAGGGGATGGAGGTGGGAGCAGGTGAACGCCAGTGGTGGGCAGGTGCAGGCAGATACAGGTGAGGGCAGGTGAATACAGGAGGATATAGAAGGAAGGTAAGTGCAGATAGGGGCGGGTAAGTATGGGTGAGTACAGGTAAGTGCAGGTGAGTGTCAGTGGGTGTGGGTGGGTAAAGGCAGATACAGGTACAGGTGTGGGAACTCTGGATCACCCCATGATCCTGCCTCCACAGACACCTCACTCAGGCACATAGTCTCCTAGCAGATGAGAGTTTAACTGAAGCTGACTGAAGGTGAGAGAGTTTAACTGAAGCTGACTGTAGGTGAGAGAGTTTAACTGAAGCTGACTGTAGGTGGGAGAGTTTAACTGAAGCTGACTGAAGGTGAGAGAGTTTAACTGAAGCTGACTGTAGGTGAGAGAGTTTAACTGAAGCTGACTGTAGGTGAGAGAGTTTAACTGAAGCTGACTGTAGGTGAGAGAGTTTAACTGAAGCTGACTGAAGGTGAGAGAGTTTAACTGAAGCTGTAGGTGAGGTTGTCCATAGCATGAACTGGCAGGGAAGCAAGAAGGAGAGAGAGAGAGAGAGAGACAGAGAGTATGTGTGTGTGTGTGTGTGTGTGTGAACTTTTTTCACATCTTTTACTTGTGAGCCTCAATTACACACATTTGAAAAGATGCATAATAACATAAAAACGTGCATATATATTTGTTCAGCTATTGTTTGTCATTGTTCAGCTCTCCAATCAGAAATCCAGAGCAGCAGAAACATCCCTGTGTTGAGCCATGCTTCCCAGGCTAAGCACCTGCAGGTGGGTCTCCCTTCCAGACAGATGTACCTTCAGTGGCTAACAGGTCTATAAGGTGAGGATGCTACCTGGCTGCGAATGACCGCTTTGCAGGAAGTAATCTCTTTCAGCGTGAGGTACTGTTTAATTACCGCTCCACCCCTGCAGGCAAATGCAGCGATTCGGCTGGCCCGCAAAGAGAGGATCTCTGAACGTCGTCACAGCAGACTCTCAGCTGTGACAGAGAGATTAAACAGTGTGTGGCATCAGTATGGACAGGGAGGGACTGCTGGGTACCAGCACCACTGTGGGCTAAAATGGCCTGGTTCCAAACACAGGGCTGGAAATAAACTCTTTAAACGCTCCTTTAGTTCCAGCTCAAAGAGGAAGCTTTCTGTACATTTAGCCACAGAACACTAAACCTCTAAATATAACCCTAAACCTCACAACATGCATAACCATAGCCGTACTCCAAATGCAGCCCTGAACCACTCAAAATGCAGTACACTATAGCTTCAAAGCATTTAATAATAGCTATTTTTAAAAGAATGCACATGCACATATATCATTCCTACTTCAGTGCCAAAAGAAATGAAATTGAATCTATGCTACTGCCCTCCCACACAATATCCTCGCATGTAGACCCGGCTTAGTCATGACCTTCTCGGCAGAGTGATCTAAGATCTAATTATGACCAACCGCACATTTACGATGTGATGACTGATTTGCTGATTTGTTCTCATAAACACCTGTAACATGGTGGGCAAAAATTTTCCAGGATTTCTTTTCAGAGAGCTTGACAGCTGCGACAGGTGGATTTGAAAAGACGTGCAGGTTTGAGCAGCGAGGGTTCTGTTCGGCGTCAGGACCTGAACAATGAGAAACGGGGGGACCCGTCTGAAAACGGGCCTTTGGGGAGCGAGGCGGAGGATCAGACACCCGCTCTCAGGCCCCGAGAGGAGCCGTTACATATACATGTGGGAGTGAGAACAGTGTGTACATTTCCACTGCACCTGCTGCAGGCAAAGCAACCAATCACAAACAGCCAGGCACCCAAAATGGGACAGGACATCATAAGGCCCCTGAATCCACACAGCCAATCATCAGGCACCTGAATCCACACAGCCAATCATCAGGCACCTGCATCAAGACAGCCAACCATCAGGCATCCGAATCATCACAGGCAATCATGAGGCACCGAAACTGAGATAGCCAATCATCAGAAATCTGAATCGAGACAGCCAATCATAAGGTAGCCTCAGGAGAAAGTGGTGATTGACATGTATATTTTTAAGCCTCACTCTCAAACAGCAGAAATTAGGAGAGGTGAGAAACAGGCCTGTGGGGGTTTGCAGAGGTCAAAGACATTAGCAGTGATAGCGATCCCTTTTTTTAATTCTCACTTCCACAAACAGCTGCGAGAGGGGCATGAAAATAAAGACTAAAAAGAGACAGAGAGAGGGAGAGATAGGGAGGGAGAGAGGGAGGGAAAGAGAGAGAGAGAGGGAGAGAGGGAGAGAAAGGGGGAGAGAGAGAGGGAGGGAGAGAGAGAGAGAGAGAGAGAGGGAGAGAGAGGGAGAGAGAGGGAGAGAGAGGGAGAGAGGGAGAGAGAGGGAGGGAGAGGGAGGGAGAGGGAGAGAGAGGGAGGGAGAGGGAGGGAGGGAGAGAGAGAGAGAGGGAGAGAGAGAGAGAGAGAGAGAGAGAGGGAGAGAGAGAGAGAGAGAGGGAGAGACAGAGAGAGGGGGAGAGATGGGACCTGGAGAGCATGCTGCAGTCTGAGCTCAAACACGCTCTGCCAACCTCATCAGTCACAGAGATCCCCCGAGGATTACAGCCACAGCGCTGAATACCTGCATCCACCTGGATGCAAAACCAGGACAGCCGGAGTAATAACAAGGTCTCATGCACAGGGGGAGAGGCAGAGGGGCTTTACACACGTCCCCACATGAGCCTCAGAGCCGCTGGCTGTGCAGGGGTACGGCTGGACCCCCATCACAACACAGGGGAGTGTTCATCAAAGAGCGACTGTTAGCTTTGTGTCATAGTTTGGAAATGTTGCGGGCTTTAACACTTGTCTCTCTTCATGGCAACCAAATATAGATCTCCATGGAAACGGGACGCATCACAGCACTTGTGAGCGGTCAGCAGATCCTGCAGCGGCTGATGCTGGAATGTTCCGGCATATTCAGGGAGACGGGAGACGCTGCTGATGTGTGGTGGCGTAGGAAGCGAACGCCGCACAGTAAAACTAGCGGCTGGGCTGGCGGTAATCAGAGCGGTCACAAAGGAGGGCGGCGGGGAGGGGAGTGCTGTGAAATTTGGCACTCTCCTTGCTGCACAGACAGTCGGAGAGCTCTCTGACCGGTGACCGGCACGCACAGAGCCATCTGATTAAACGATGACATCACTGCAGAGCCCCCCACAACCTGAGCAATCTGATTAAACGATGACATCACTGCAGAACCCCCACGCATGGCTCGATCACATGAAACAATGACATCACTGTAGAACTGTCTCTGCCACTAAAATGTCAAAGGGGCGGAAGTGTCATCAAGACGCTCCACAATGTAACAAAAAGTGGTTTCCATGGAAACAGGACAGGGAATATTGATTCCGTTCCGCTGCGTGGATGGCGTGCGCGATCGCGCACGGAGCGGGGCTGGCCATCGCTCGTGAGGAGATGAGAGTCGGCTCGCAGGCCAGATCCCTCCCAGCCGTCCGTGCTCACGAAGCCGCTCTGCCACAGAACAACAGGAAATACAGCCTGTAAACGCTCTCTCTGGCAGGACACTCAGAGAACAGCATCAGGCTGCTCTTACACAAACAGACAAACAGACACTGTCCAGCCTGATGGCGAGCAGACCAACTGACACTGTCCCCTCAGGAATTACAGACACTGCGCGGGACAGACAAACAGAGGGCAGGAGGGGAGAGAGCAGGAGAGAGAGCAGGAGGAGAGAGAGCAGGAGGAGAGAGAGCAGGAGGAGAGAGAGCAGGAGGAGAGAGAGCAGGAGGCGGGAGAGCAGGAGGAGAGAGAGCAGGAGGAGAGAGAGCAGGAGGCGGGAGAGCAGGAGGACAGAGAGCAGGAGGAGGGAGAGCAGGAGGAGAGAGAGCAGGAGGAGGGAGAGCAGGAGGAGAGAGAGCAGGAGGAGAGAGAGCAGGAGGAGGGAGAGCAGGAGGAGAGAGAGTAGGAGGAGGCGCAGGGAGAGCAGGAGCAGGGAGAGCAGAAGCTGGGAGAGCTTCCTGTGGAGTGAGCTCTGGGGCCAGAGCCTGCCGTGGGCGTCCCACACACCCGCTCAACTGAACCAGCAGCCCTGCCAATATGCCTGCGTTACCATGGAAACTAATGTCACCGCTCAGCAATACATAGGAAAAAAAGAAATATTTGAATATGTAACAGCATATGCTTCAGATATGATTAATGTAGCTTTGGATATCCCATAGCAGCGGCACCAGAGTGGAGCACACTCACAAACTGTGCCTCCTTTGGCCCCCATGTCCAGCCAAAGCTGCAGTCAGACTGTCACACACGCACACACACACACACATACACACACACACGCACACACACGCGCGCACACATACACACGCACGCACACACACATACACACGCACACACACACGCACACACACACGTACGCGCTGCTCCGACTCACCCCGGTGGTCAGCACTGCTCAGCGGGACACGATCAGAAAAGGCTGTGCTGCGTGAAATTACAGAACTACGAGGAGGAGCAAATTAAAAGCGGCGAAACTGTTTCCCAGAGCTCAGGACTGCATTGTGGCTAAGACTGAAAACGATAAAAATGGCCCGCTGTGGGGACCTTTCCCTCGGACGCCATTAAGGGCCCATCCCTGTAAACTGCAGCGTGAGGTCATAAATCTCCATCTCTTCAGCTCATTCTGCAGCACCGCTGAGGCTGGTTCCTGTCTGCCTGCAGCTGCTGTGGGTGAGCAGTGGAGTTTATGTGTGTTCAGGTGGCCAGAGAGAACACAGGCCACATCACTCTCTGTACAGTATGGTTTCATGTGCAACCACTATTAGTCACACAGGAAACCATAAAATTCTGTTCTTACCGTACTGAGGAAATGATAAAACTTCCTCTATACCAGAGATTTTTTTGATTAATTCTGAAGGGTTGATGTTAACATTAGCGTTAGCGTTGTTGCAGTGCGAATACGAGCACCGTGGGCAAAAGGAGCTGCTGTCAGTGAGGGAGGACAGAGAGAGAGAGACGCAGGCAGCACAGCAGGCCTTACTCACAGCCAACATGTCCCAGCAGGGGTCCTGCTGTTTCACACAGGCACCTCTCAGGACGGCACTGTGACCAGCAGTAACAGAACACGGAGATGGAGGGAGAAGCCCTGATTCAGGGGACTGGGGCTGTGCTAATCCCTCTCACCGGCAGCCCAAACACACGAGAGGTCAGAGCTCATTAACGCTGCTGCCTCGGACCCGCGTTCGGCTGTGTGTCTCAGCTCCGTCATTAACACAGCACCGCTGTTAAAGTTATTAACACATTATCAGTCACAGACTGAACAGTCACACATGCTGACTGTCTATTACTGAGCTCCTCTTCCCTCTCCCCTCATGAGATCCTCTTCTTACAAAATTATTGCTGATTGAATGCATTATTACTTTGCTTAGAAGACACCTTTATCAAGGGTAACATTATCATCTTACTCTGTATTTATGCAGCAGGATATTTACTGAAGTAGCTCAGTCTTTATTAGCTATAACTCAGTTCCCTTCATGTTTTTATTAACCCTTATATTTGGAATGCACATAATTAGCCATAGATTCACCCAAGTGAGAGAATTAAGAATTCCAGACTTTCAAAGCCTTTATTGAACATCTTAAATTCCCCTGTGCAGGTGGCACTGTGCAGCTTTCATGCAAATCTCCTTTATCCAAGTCCAGCAGAAACTACGCTATCAGAGCTCACACAGAAAATGGCCTCAGCTGAACTGAATTCAGAATGAAGTAAATCACACTCTTGTAAGATGCTTCTGCACAGAATAATGCTCTAACTGGGATTAGACCCCATGACCATCTGATGTCACATGCAGCTCCCTGATGTTAATGCCACATTTCTTCTCATACTTTTCTAAAGCTTAAAAAGTGCTTAAAATTTTCTTTATTTTCTTATGATCTCAGTGCACTGTTTCAGCGGCGTGAGTTTGCGTGCTGTGAGGGCCAGGCAGAGAGTCCCTCATGCACACACACACACACACACACACACACGCGCACGCGCACACGCTCACGCTCACGCACACGCACACGCTCACGCACACGCACACGAACACGAACACGCACACTGCGGTGGTGCCGCGCCTCTCTCTGTCCCCGGGGCTGTTAGCTCTGCAGTCTTGCCCCGAACGCTGATCCTCCACGACCGGGACATACAGCAGCCATCTCCCGCTGTCCCGCCTGATTAAGACTGACTGCACGCTAATGAGAGCGTTTACCGCTAATGTGGAGACAGGAAATACTGCTACACTCCCTCCAGAATTCACAACAACCTGTCTGCTGAAGGAGCAACAGACACTGCAGAAATACAGGCCCTCCTCTTCAGTCCATACCAACGCAGCTAGAGGAAATACACACTCTCCTATCCAGAGAAATCCTACACAGCAACTGTCTGACATAGCATTTATACAGCTGGAGATTTACTGAACAGTGCCCCACCAAGGAACTGAACCAGGCCTCTGTAGCTGTATTTCACACCTTAGAACACATGGCAAGAGCAGATTATATTTCACAGATTAGTGACACCACCTTACAGTGCAGCAGTGCCATTGGTCTGATGTGGAGAGCATACTGTCTGTAATAACTAGTTATGCTGGCTCTTTTATTTAGGAGACATGGCATAATGCTATATGCACATACCAACCTGCCCACAGTAAGGACAGACCACACCCACAACCCTCTCTCACCCCCCTACCGCCCTGCCTCGCCCCTGCCCCGCCCCACACTCACCCTCTGTGGGCGAGGTTTTCAGCCTCCTGCAGAGGCCCTCTGTGCTCCCATAATCCTCCTGGATTTTGAGGAGGGCCTCGGTGCCGCGGAGCTCCATGAGAGAGCGCAGCTCCTGCAGGGAGCAGCCGAACTCTCCATCCTGGCCCGCCTGCGCGCTCTGGCTCTTGCTGTAGAAATCGCTGTTGGCCTTCTCCCCCATGGCGGACAGTATTGCTCAGAACTCGGGTCGCAGGTGAATCGGTTTCAGTGATAGTAACAGTGACAAAATCGGTGGCTCTGTTTGCGGTCGGTGAGAATTTGCACGAGGTCAGGGTACGAGAGGGGGAATCCGGTGCACGTGAAGGAAAAAAGAAATAAAGAGATCCATGTTCTACACCTCCCCAAAGCGAGGTCCAGAGCAACGCTCTCCGGGCTGCAGTCCAGCGATGCTCTGAGTGCTGTATCCCATCATGCACCTCTCACACTGCTTCTACATGGTGACGCCCTCCATAACTGCTACAGAGGGAGGGAGAGAAGGAAAGGGGGACAGAGGGAGGGGAAATGAGAGAGAGATGGAGGAACGGAGGGGGAGGGAGAGAGAAAATGAGAGGTGAGTATGTGTGTTACATCTTATCAATAACAGGGTGCAGTCTGTGGCAGGGAGTGGTTGTGCCTGTGAGCTGTGTAGAGCAGTTTTGCTCTGACACAGTGATGCCTCTGGATCTGGAATGTAAGGTGGCAACACCGGAGGATCCTGGAGGATCCTGCATACAGCTGAGAGCAGTGAAACTAGCACTAGCAGCAGTGAGTGGTACTGTAGCCACAGCACTGACTGACATCAGGAGTGGCCATGTCTCTCTTCTCTGAGATCTCGCTCATTCATAGCACTGTGTACAACTGTGTATGTTTCTATGGCCAAAAGTATGTGGACCCCTGACCATCACACCTATATGCGCTTATTGGACATCCCAAAACCATGGACATTAATATGGAATTGCCCCCCCTTTTACAGCTATAACAGCTTCCACTCTCCTGGGAAGGCTTTCCACAAGATATTGGAGTGTGTCTGTGGGAATTTGTGCCCATTCAGCCAAAAGAGCATTCACATGTGCACATGCACACACACAGTCCCTCACTCTGGGGGGAGATGGTGGGGGTTTTCCACTCCCTATCTGTTATGACAGTCATTCAGGAAGGCAGCATCCCTAACAGCACCTTCTTCATAAATGTTTTTCATGCTTCGTGCATGCTTACACTTTTTTAAGAACAGGTTTTATGTTGTATAATTTTTGACAGTTTAAGATTAAGATATCTATGCATGTCATAACGGCAGTGAGGGTGTGGGGGTGGGAGTCACGCAGGATTTTGGTATATTCCCCCAGCACCAGTGCCACCCCCTCCTTCAGTGCCCCCCAGGGTTTGGCCCGACATTTCCAGCAGGTACATAAACAAGTCTAGACAGGGTTTGAAAGGGTCCTGCACACAGGCACTCTGTCAGAATCGATACATCAAGCCGACAGAGTTAGCAACGCGCTCTGCTAACTCTGCAGCCGCAACAAGGGAGCGAGACAGAGAGCGAGGCAGAGAGCGAGGCAGGGAGCGAGGCAGAGAGCGAGGCAGAGAGCGAGGCAGAGAGCGAGGCAGGGAGCGAGGCAGGGAGCGAGGCAGGGAGCGAGGCAGGGAGCGAGGCAGAGAGCGAGGCAGGGAGCGAGGCAGAGAGCGAGGCAGGGAGCGAGGCAGGGAGCGAGGCAGGGAGCGAGGCAGGGAGCGAGGCAGAGAGCGGGGCAGAGAGAGAGGCACAGAGCGAGGCACAGAGCGAGGCACAGAGCGAGGCAGGGAGCGAGGCAGAGAGCGAGGCAGAGAGCGAGACAGAGAGAGAGGCAGGGAGCGAGGCAGGGAGCGAGGCAGAGAGCGAGGCAGAGAGAGAGGCAGGGAGCGGGGCAGAGAGAGAGGCAGGGAGCGGGGCAGAGAGAGAGGCAGAGAGCGAGGCACAGAGCGAGGCAGGGAGCGAGGCAGGGAGCGAGGCAGGGAGCGAGGCAGAGAGCGAGGCAGGGAGCGAGGCAGAGAGCGAGGCAGAGAGCGAGGCAGGCTCCCTCTCCATCACCTCCCATGGGCCTCAGCTTTCAGTGGGATAAAGCTAACCAGTGCAACACACAGAGATGCTCACTCCAGGGAGGTGTTACAGCCTCACCTGAATGAGGAGAGACCTTTCGAAAAGCGGACAGAACTGCACAGAAACTGCACAGGTGGCCTGAGGGAAGCACCTGTATGTATGATGCGTGTATTAAACATGGGTGTGACTCGCTAATGTGTGCAAAATACAGTTTCTCTGGAAAGAATACGATGAGCAACAGATAGATGAGGCATACCTCCATGCAGACTGTAATTGGCTAAGATTCTGCGGATCTCTTTCAAATTAAGGAGGAAACCAATTATAAAACTGATGACTATGAGTAATTGGGTTAGGGTTAGGGTTAGGAGTAATTGTGTAGCTACACCTAGGCCTGCCTCTATTCTCCGAGAGCGCTCACTATACAGTACATCCAAAACAGAAACAGGAAGTTTTAAACTGAGAGTTTGCGGAAAGCTCCTGGTTTCCGACCATGCTCTGTCTGAGCTCCTCCCCCACACAGGTCAGAGGTCACGGGACTGGGGGCATTTCTTCCTTTTCACAGTGACCTACTGGCTGCCGTATTAACGCAGCCCCCAGTCCCCCCCCCGCATTATGAGTGTTCATCTCAGAGCAGCTGTGGCGTTCTGGGAGGGAACTGCAAAGCTTTTCAAACTGATTATTAGGGCCAGATTGGAAGAGCCTGTTATATTTTCAGATCACTCCTGTGACAGGTGCCAGTAATGTGCACAGTGATGGTAATGCACAGTGGTAATGACTGTAAGGACCGTAGTAATGCACTGTAATGTTAAGCAATGGTATTTGCCACAAATAAAACATGCATCCATGTTTTCACCACGAATCCCAAAAAATAAAAAATTCTTCAGTGTTAAGGCAAACTCAATCTAATTTCTTCATGGAAAATTTGCCCATTTGAAAGCAAACTGTCCTCATTCCAATGAGAGAGCAGGCAATGGATGTAATTAAATTAGATCAGAGGAAAAGTTGTCCATACAAAACTAACCGACAAACAAACTAACCCAACCATCCCTCACAGCCAAGCAGAGCCTGATGCCTGTGCAGAGACCACAGAGTTCTGCCACAGCAGTGAACTTTCACAGCTCTGAGCTTCTGTCAGATCTCTGCCCACATTCACACTCTCTCACTCTCTCTCTCTCTGTCACACACACACACTCTCTCTCTCACACACACTCTCTCTCTTTCTCTCTCTCACACACACACATACTCGCGCACGCGCGCACGCACGCACACAGCAGTCAATATTCGTCTGTTTCAGCACAGGGGTATGGCACACTATGAAATCACAGAGGAGCAGATGTAACTGCTGCACATCTTCACCGATACTGGAGAGCTGCTGTACAATTCTTCAAAATACAGACTCATGTGCAGCTCCTGGACGGAGCTGGAATGCATCAGCATCTCAGGCAGGTAAAACAGCAGTACAATGCCTTCCTGAGTGTCTGACGCGTTCTACGTGCTGACAACACAAACCAAAGAGCTCCCTCACAGCTGTGAGCTCTTTCCAAAGCTTTCTCTGTGAACTTTATCTCAGAGCTGAGATTTCTCACAGCTGTGAGCTGTCAGCTCCCTCTGTGAGCTCTCTCTGGACTGTGAGTTTTGTCTCAGCTATCAGTGCCCTCTCAGCTGTGAACTCTCTTTGAGCTGTGAGCCCTCTTTGAGTTCTATCTGAGTTATGAGCTCACTCTGAGCTGTGAGCTTTCCCTGAGCTTTGAGCTCTCTCTGTGAGTTCACTCTGAGTTGTCAGTATTCCCT